>NC_092087.1:8431263-8518460 GCF_045679555.1 Salvelinus alpinus
ACAGTGTGTCTAAACTCTGGTGTCCAAACACCCAGCGCGCCCTAGACCTTCTGTCTGAGGACAAACTAGGCTCACCTAGCCACATAATAATACACACAGGCACAAACGACCTGAGAGCAAAGCAGGAAAGGGTGGCCACAGCACTGAAGGGAGTGATTGAAAAAGCTTCTTCTACTTTCCCCAATGCACAAGTGGTTATCTCCACCCTGCTACCACGAAAAGACTTCCACCCTGCTACAATACAGCGGGTAAACGCAAGCATTTCCCGTGACTGTGCCTCAAAACCAAATGTTTTCCTGGCCCACCACTCCACCCTGGACTTGAACAGCCTCTATGACCAGGTCCACCTCTATAAGGCAGCAGTGCCCACCTTTGTCCGGACTCTAAAGGACATCGCTCTCAAACGCAGCCCCAACACTTCACACAGGAGCAACAGATCAATAGACACCCCACCCAGACCAGCGAGACACCCTCCAAGACCTGCAGGACCCCCCCGTGGACCTACACATAGAGGACCCACGCCAAGAGGACTTACATCCAGACCACAGCACCCCCAGACACATCCACACCCCCACCCCAACCAATCAACACCCCCCCACATCAACCATGCCCACACCCCATTTAGGCCCCCTCAGATCAGACCTATGCCACTCCTGCCCACCCCATGCACCCCACCCCCGCAAAGAGAGCATCAACATGGAAGTCACACATACGCCCAGGTAGTGAGCGGGCAAACAGGCCCAACCCCCACTCTTACACTCGCCCAAGCCAACGGCATGTACCAGATGCTCAGCAGGCTCTGCTCACACTTACTGGCCTGAGGCCAAACCACACGGCCAACAACATTGGACACTTTATGGAACAAAAAGCCTTCACTATATCATCCTGGAATATCCAAGGCCTGAGGTCATCTGCCTTTGGCCTAAAGAGCAGGAACACGGACTTCACCAAAGAAATCGGTAATGCAGACATTGTCATCCTGCAAGAAACATGGTATAGCGGAGACGGACCCACTGGTTGCCCTCTAGGTTACAGAGAGCTGGTAGTCCCATCCACCAAACTACCAGGTGTGAAACAGGGAAGGGACTCAGGGGGAATGCTAATTTGGTATAGAGCAGACCTAACTCACTCCATTAAATTAATCAAAACAGGAACATTTTACATTTGGCTAGAAATTCAAAAGGAAATTATCTTAACAGAGAAAAATGTCCTCCTGTGTGTTACCTATATCCCCCCACTAGAATCCCCATACTTTAATAAAGACAGCTTCTCCATCCTGGAGGGGGAAATCAATCATTTCCAGGCCCAGGGACATGTATTAGTCTGTGGCGACCTAAATGCCAGAACTGGACAAGAACCTGACACCCTCAGCACACAGGGGGACAAACACCTGCCTGCAGGTGACAGCATTCCCTCCCCCATATGCCCCCCTAGGCACAACTATGACAACATAACCAACAAAAACGGGTCACAACTCCTGCAGCTCTGTCGCACGCTGGGTATGTACATAGTCAATGGTAGGCTTCGAGGGGACTCCTATGGTAGGTTCACCTATAGCTCATCTCTTGGCAGTAGCACTGTAGACTACTTTATCACTGACCTCAACCCAGAGTCTCTCAGAGCGTTCACAGTCAGCCCACTGACACCCCTATCAGACCACAGCAAAATCACAGTCTACTTGAACAGAGCAATACTCAATCATGAGGCATCAAAGCCAAAGGAACTGAGTAACATTAAGAAATGCTATAGATGGAAGGAATGCAGTTTGGAAACCTACCAAAAAACAATTAGGCAACAGCAAATTCAATCCCTTTTAGACAACTTCCTGGGTAAAATGTTCCACTGCAATAGTGAAGGTGTAAACTTGGCAGTAGAAAATCTTAACAGTATATTTGACCTCTCAGCTTCCCTATCAAATCTAAAAATCTCAAATAGAAAACCGAAGAAAATGAACAACAATGACAAATGGTTTGATAAAGAATGCAAAAATCTAAGAAATAAATTGAGGAACCTTTCCAACCAAAAACATAGAGACCCGGAAAACCTGAGTCTACGCCTTCACTATGGCGAATCACTAAAACAATACAGAAATACACTACGGAAAAAGAAGGAACAGCACGTCAGAAATCAGCTCAATGTAATTGAAGACTCCATAGACTCTAACCAATTCTGGGAAAATTGGAAAACACTAAACAAACAACAACACGAAGAATTATCTATCCAAAATGGAGATGTATGGGTAAACCACTTCTCCAATCTTTTTGGCTCTATAACAAAGAATAAAGAACAAAAACATATACATGATCAAATACAAATCCTAGAATCAACTATTAAAGACTACCAGAACCCATTGGATTCTCCAATTACCTTGAATGAGTTACAGGACAAAATAAAAACCCTCAAACCCAAAAAGGCCTGTGGTGTTGATGGTATCCTTAATGAAATGATCAAATATACAGACAACAAATTCCAATTGGCTATACTAAAACTCTTTAACATCGTCCTTAGCTCTGGCATCTTCCCCAATATTTGGAACCAAGGACTGATCACCCCAATCCACAAAAGTGGAGACAAATTTGACCCCAATAACTACCGTGGAATATGCGTCAACAGTAACCTTGGGAAAATACTCTGCATTATCATTAACAGCAGACTCGTACATTTCCTCAATGAAAACAATGTACTGAGCAAATGTCAAATTGGCTTTTTACCAAATTACCGTACAACAGACCATGTATTCACCCTACACACCCTAATTGACAACCAAACAAACCAAAACAAAGGCAAAGTCTTCTCATGCTTTGTTGATTTCAAAAAAGCCTTCGACTCAATTTGGCATGAGGGTCTGCTATACAAATTGATGGAAAGTGGTGTTGGGGGTAAAACATACGACATTATAAAATCCATGTACACAAACAACAAGTGTGCGGTTAAAATTGGCAAAAAACACACACATTTCTTCACACAGGGTCGTGGGGTGAGACAGGGATGCAGCTTAAGCCCCACCCTCTTCAACATATATATCAACGAATTGGCGCGGGCACTAGAACAGTCTGCAGCACCCGGTCTCACCCTACTAGAATCCGAAGTCAAATGTCTACTGTTTGCTGATGATCTGGTGCTTCTGTCACCAACCAAGGAGGGCCTACAGCAGCACCTAGATCTTCTGCACAGATTCTGTCAGACCTGGGCCCTGACAGTAAATCTCAGTAAGACCAAAATAATGGTGTTCCAAAAAAGGTCCAGTCACCAGGACCACAAATTCCATCTAGACACCGTTGCCCTAGAGCACACAAAAAACTATACATACCTCGGCCTAAACATCAGCACCACAGGTAACTTCCACAAAGCTGTGAACGATCTGAGAGACAAGGCAAGAAGGGCCTTCTATGCCATCAAAAGGAACATAAATTTCAACATACCAATTAGGATCTGGCTAAAAATACTTGAATCAGTCATAGAGCCCATTGCCCTTTATGGTTGTGAGGTCTGGGGTCCGCTCACCAACCAAGATTTCACAAAATGGGACAAACACCAAATTGAGACTCTGCATGCAGAATTCTGCAAAAATATCCTCCGTGTACAACGTAGAACACCAAATAATGCATGCAGAGCAGAATTAGGCCGATACCCACTAATTATCAAAATCCAGAAAAGAGCCGTTAAATTCTACAACCACCTAAAAGGAAGCGATTCCCAAACCTTCCATAACAAAGCCATCACCTACAGAGAGATGAACCTGGAGAAGAGTCCCCTAAGCAAGCTGGTCCTAGGGCTCTGTTCACAAACACAAACACACCCCACAGAGCCCCAGGACAACAGCACAATTAGACCCAACCAAATCATGAGAAAACAAAAAGATAATTACTTGACACATTGGAAAGAATTAACAAAAAAACAGAGCAAACTAGAATGCTATTTGGCCCTAAACAGAGAGTACACAGTGGCAGAATACCTGACCACTGTGACTGACCCAAACTTAAGGAAAGCTTTGACTATGTACAGACTCAGTGAGCATAGCCTTGCTATTGAGAAAGGCCGCCGTAGGCAGACATGGCTCTCAAGAGAAGACAGGCTATGTGCACACTGCCCACAAAATGAGGTGGAAACTGAGCTGCACTTCCTAACCTCCTGCCCAATGTATGACCATATTAGAGAGACATATTTCCCTCAGATTACACAGATCCACAAGGAATTCGAAAACAAATCCAATTTTGATAAACTCCCATATCTACTGGGTGAAATTCCACAGTGTGCCATCACAGCAGCAAGATTTGTGACCTGTTGCCACAAGAAAAGGGCAACCAGTGAAGAACAAACACCACTGTAAATACAACCCATATTTATGTTTATTTATTTTAACTTGTGTGCTTTAACCATTTGTACATTGTTACAACACTGCATATATATAATATGACATTTGTAATGTCTTTATTGTTTTGAAACTTCTGTATGTGTAATGTTTACTGTTCATTTTTATTGTTTATTTGACTTTTGTATATTACCTACCTCACTTGCTTTGGCAATGTTAACACATGTTTCCCATGCCAATAAAGCCCCTTGAATTGAATTGAATTGAGAGAGAGAGAGAGAGAGAGCGAGAGAGAGACACTTCGGATTGCTCGAGAGAGAGAGAGAGAGAGAGAGAGAGAGAGAGAGAGAGAGAGAGAGAGAGCGAGACGCTTCGGATTGCTCGAGAGAGAGAGAGCGAGACGCTTCGGATTGCTCGAGAGAGAGAGAGAGAGAGAGAGAGAGAGAGAGAGAGCGAGAGAGAGACGCTTCAGATTGCTCGAGAGAGAGAGAGCGAGAGAGAGACGCTTCGGATTGCTCGAGAGAGAGAGAGAGAGAGAGAGAGAGAGAGAGAGCGAGAGAGAGACGCTTCGGATTGCTCGAGAGAGAGAGAGAGAGAGAGAGAGAGAGAGAGAGACGCTTCGGATTGCTCGAGAGAGAGAGAGAGAGAGAGAGAGAGAGAGAGAGAGAGAGAGAGAGAGAGAGAGAGAGAGAGAGAGAGAGAGAGAGAGAGGCGAGAGAGAGACGCTTCGGATTGCTCGAGAGAGAGAGAGAGAGAGAGAGACGAGACGCTTCGGATTGCTCGAGAGAGAGAGAGAGAGAGAGCGAGAGCGAGACGCTTCGGATTGCTCGAGAGAGAGAGAGAGAGAGAGAGAGAGAGAGAGAGAGACGCTTCGGATTGCTCGAGAGAGAGAGAGAGGGAGAGAGAGAGAGAGAGAGAGAGAGAGAGAGAGAGCGAGAGAGAGACACTTCGGATTGCTCGAGAGAGAGAGAGAGAGCGAGACGCTTCGGATTGCTCGAGAGAGAGAGAGAGAGAGAGAGAGAGCGAGACGCTTCGGATTGCTCGAGAGAGAGAGAGAGAGCGAGAGCGAGACGCTTCGGATTGCTCGAGAGAGAGAGAGAGAGAGAGAGAGAGAGACGCTTCGGATTGCTCGAGAGAGAGAGAGAGGGAGAGAGAGAGAGAGAGAGAGAGAGAGAGAGAGAGCGAGAGAGAGACACTTCGGATTGCTCGAGAGAGAGAGAGAGAGAGAGCGAGACGCTTCGGATTGCTCGAGAGAGAGAGAGAGCGAGACGCTTCGGATTGCTCGAGAGAGAGAGAGAGAGAGAGAGAGAGAGAGAGAGAGCGAGAGAGAGACGCTTCGGATTGCGAGAGAGAGAGCGAGAGAGAGAGAGCGAGAGAGAGAGAGAGAGCGAGAGAGAGAGAGAGAGAGAGAGAGAGAGAGAGAGAGAGAGAGAGAGAGAGAGAGAGCGAGACGCTTCGGATTGCTCGAGAGAGAGAGAGCGAGACGCTTCGGATTGCTCGAGAGAGAGAGAGAGAGAGAGAGAGAGAGAGAGAGAGAGAGCGAGAGAGAGACGCTTCGGATTGCTCGAGAGAGAGAGAGAGAGCGAGAGAGAGACGCTTCGGATTGCTCGAGAGAGAGAGAGAGAGAGCGAGAGAGAGACGCTTCGGATTGCTCGAGAGAGAGAGAGAGAGCGAGAGAGAGACGCTTCGGATTGCTCGAGAGAGAGAGAGAGAGAGAGAGAGAGAGAGAGAGAGAGAGAGAGAGAGAGAGAGAGAGAGAGAGAGAGAGAGAGAGAGCGAGAGAGAGACGCTTCGGATTGCTCGAGAGAGAGAGAGAGAGAGAGAGAGAGAGAGAGAGCGAGACGCTTCGGATTGCTCGAGAGAGAGAGAGAGAGAGAGAGAGAGAGAGACGCTTCGGATTGCTCGAGAGAGAGAGAGAGAGAGAGAGAGAGAGCGAGAGAGAGACGCTTCGGATTGCTCGAGAGAGAGAGAGAGAGCGAGACGCTTCGGATTGCTCGAGAGAGAGAGAGAGAGAGCGAGACGCTTCGGATTGCTCGAGAGAGAGAGAGAGAGAGAGAGAGAGAGAGAGAGCGAGAGAGAGACGCTTCGGATTGCTCGAGAGAGAGAGAGAGAGAGAGAGAGAGAGAGAGAGAGAGAGAGAGAGAGCGAGAGAGAGACGCTTCGGATTGCGAGAGAGAGAGAGAGAGAGAGAGAGCGAGAGAGAGAGAGAGAGCGAGAGAGAGAGACAACGACAACGCAGCACTCCGGGCCTACTCCATGGATTCTTTTCAGGGTGCATTACGGCCACAAAGGGGATGCTGTACAAGCCTGCGCAAAAAAAACTAAGCAGAGCTCATGCCTATCAAGCGACTTTTTTCAAATCATCATTAGAGCCGCATCATGCAGCCTTATAATGTATTAAAATTCAAAACATATAGCCCAACATTTGTTGAACAACTAAGGTTACATTAATAACTCTAAATTAAGCATAGGAGTACCTATTAACCCCTTAACGGTTAGCCAAGAACAGCCAGATGTGCGCATTCCCTCATTGTTTGGAGAAAATATGTATATTTATATTCAGCTTTGTTAAATTGTATTCTTAATATTTATATTCAGCTTTGTTCAATTGTATTCTTAATACTATAAAATAATGTCACTGAATTATAAGCAAATATTGTCTGCTAAATGAACTAGTGGTAGCCTACAGCCATTTGGCATAGCCAGATCAGGACCTTAACATAAGGACAACTCAGAATATGCTATTCTTTTATTCTGAAATAAAACACAATTTTCTT
Source organism: Salvelinus alpinus (assembly GCF_045679555.1). Lineage (NCBI taxonomy): Eukaryota > Metazoa > Chordata > Actinopteri > Salmoniformes > Salmonidae > Salvelinus > Salvelinus alpinus. Next base: position 8,438,353 of record NC_092087.1, read on the forward strand.
CATATCAATTTTCTTCATTTATTGTGAAGTTGTAGGCTATATTACATGGATTTATTCAACTTTTTATTTTATTTTTATGGCCTGTAGGCTATATGTGGAAGCCAGGAGATGCTAAATGTGTTTATGTTAATTAACGACTTGACAATCACCGGGTGATGAACTTTCATGACCGCCATAGCCTGATCAATGAGATTACAACCAATCAAAAAGACTGGCAAAAGTTAGTTGAATTTTCCATGTGTTATTACTATGATTTCAACCATCTAAAAGCACAACCAAATTCCAACGGAAAAACATTGTATAAATAAACTAAAAATCAGACTATGTGTGTTATCACTGTGCTTCATCTAATAGCAGAACCAAATGACCTGGATTACAGGTGAGATTACATTAAAGGTACATAGTGCAAGTGATCAATGCTGTTGGGAGATTCTGCACAGATTATTACTGTAACGGTGAAGATCTCCCCGCAGACCGTTACATTAACCTCAAAATGGTTTAAAGTTTAATGTTAGTTTGTAAGATAGCCTTAACTTTAGTCTATTCACTGTATTACAAAAGTGATATTGATTGTGCTTGGTTGACAAGTTAATGGGCTATTTATTGAATTTCAAAAGTGATATTGAATTGTGTTTGGTTGTCAATGCAACCAAATATCAACATTTGAAGGAGATTCATCTGCAGTTTGGATAGTTCCATCTGTGCCACTGACTCAGTCTGCCTTTAATTCCAGTTTGTCTACAAATTAATAATTGATATGTTGGATTCACGTCTTCATCTCAACCAAACATAGGACTAAATCAAATCCAACTTTAAATGCACTTTAAATAAAGTTTGATTTTGTATTTAGTCCTATTCTTTGATTTAGATTTTTGGTTGAGATTGAGAAGTGAATCCAAAATATAAATTATTAATTTGTAGATAAACTGGAATTAAAGACATACTAAACGTCAGTGGCACAGATGGAACTATCCAAGCAGAAGACAAATCTCCTTCAAATGTTGATATTTGGTTGCATTAACAACCAAACACAATATCACTAAATATCATTACAATTGAAATCAACCAGAGCTTGAAACCCTAGACCTATTGTACTGTCTATTTTTAGTTAAATTATGGGTTGAATAATATGTTTTGCTGTTGATGACTTTGCAAATGCTATTTAGGCCTAAATAGCATCATTGATGATTGATAAAGTCTGGTCACATTTAATTTGCTCTGTTAAACCTACCCTTTGGAATGACTTCCATAACAACAGCGAATCTATTTTGTTTTTAAGAGGAGATTTCTCAACAATCATTCTCATGATGGCACATTGGTAGTCAGTGAGCTGGGCTGGGCTTGGTTAAAACCCTGGATGGGAGACTAAAGGGGAGCTGTAGATGGATCAACTCTCCAGTAGGAGGTGCTGTAGATACATCAACTCTCCAGTAGGAGGTGCTGTAGATACATCAACTCTCCAGTAGGAGGTGCTGTAGATACATCAACTCTCCAGTAGGAGGTGCTGTAGATACATCAACTCTCCAGTAGGAGGTGCTGTAGATACATCAACTCTCCAGTAGGAGGTGCTGTAGATACATCAACTCTCCAGTAGGAGGTGCTGTAGATACATCAACTCTCCAGTAGGAGGTGCTGTAGATACATCAACTCTCCAGTAGGAGGTGCTGTAGATACATCAACTCTCCAGTAGGAGGTGCTGTAGATACATCAACTCTCCAGTAGGAGGTGTTGTAGATGGATCAACTCTCCAGTAGGAGGTGCTGTAGATACATCAACTCTCCAGTAGGAGGTGCTGTAGATACATCAACTCTCCAGTAGGAGGTGCTGTAGATACATCAACTCTCCAGTAGGAGGTGCTGCCCAGCCTATAGCTTTTTTTTCTGATAGTGTATATAACATTTAACGTTGTTTTAAAGTTAAATTCTTCAACATATTTTATACCATGTTTGGTTACCATAATAACGTAATCCTTAGGCTGACATTTCACCTCAAAACAACAGTTGTTGATGACTTATTTTCAAATCCAATGTATTTTCCAAGTCACAATACATTGTCAAATTAGGTCGAAACAACATTGATTCAACCTTTGTGTGTGTGTGTAGTGTGTAGTGTGTGTGTGTGTGTGTGTGTGTGTGTGTGTGTGTGTGTGTGTGTGTGTGTGTGTGTGTGTGTGTGTGTGTGTGTGTGTGTGTGTGTGTCGGGCCAGCATGCTAGTGTACCTTTGTGATGGATGTAAACACCTTCTCCAGGACAGGGTTGGGTGTGGCTCGCCAGTGGACTGAGGCAGCGTGGATATGCAAGAGGAAGGCACATGGACTGGCTATGAACCTGAAGGAAGAACAGCAGTGAAAGCCCTATCAGAACACACAGCCTATCTGTACCATTGCTTTTAGTATATTACCGATGCACATCATCATCACTTACAGACGGACTCATAAGCCTGGATGAATATCAGTGAGGGAAGCCTTATCGGAACACAAAGTTCAAAGTATCATTTGTATTCTTCACAAGTTAGTGCCCACTGCTTCCATTCTCATCGGTATACTTATATTCACACAATGGCTGACATGACTTGTTGGATATACTTGTTTTTATTATGTATATCTGTCATTTCAATATTTGTCCAACACCAGCCTAAAGACAGAGGGAAGAGATGAAATATACAGTACCTAATAAAAAAAAATGTCAAAAAGAGCAGGACTGTCAAAACATTTTATGAGTCAGGACAAGAGGCCAGGAAGAGAGGAAGAGATGAAATATCATGTCATATGCATAACTAGTTTGGCACATCATCAGTGAGTCCTGCATACAATAGAGTACAGACAAGTGGACTGTCCAAGTGAAGTGTGTTTTCAATAGCATTCAATATGTTAGTGTTCCTTCAGTGTCCTTTAGATCTTAGAGAGTATAGACCTAGAGATCATAGAGAGTATAGACCTAGAGATCATAGCGAGTATAGACCTAGAGATCATAGAGAGTATAGACCTAGAGATCATAGCGAGTATAGACCTAGAGATCATAGAGAGTATAGACCTAGAGATCATAGAGAGTATAGACCTAGAGATCATAGAGAGTATAGAACTAGAGATCATAGAGAGTATAGACCTAGAGATCATAGAGAGTATAGACCTTGTCCTTTGTCATTATAGTCTGGACTGTTTACAGTTTAAAATCAGAACAATAATATTCAGAAAACAGACAGACCACACACTAGTCTAACAGATTCAAACCCCTTTGACCCAGCCGTCCCAACATTGGTTAGCCTACTGTGTGGATACCCCAGTAGTCTACATTAAAGGTTAGCCTAACTGTGGGTAAGCCAGAAACCTAGAGTAGAGAAAGCAGTGTGGTATTGTGGCTTTGGAGAGTGGTAGCCTGGTCCCAGATCTGTAAATGTACAATGACCAGGAAGTTGGCTACATCGCATACAGATCTGGGATCAGGCTAAAGGAAGGGAAACTGCGGTGGAATCTGACACTACTCGCCCGGTGTGGCAGTCATTCAGCCAGCCAGAGTAGTGTGGTTGATTAGAATGTGAGAAATACAAAAACAGCCCTTAATCTGATCTTGTTTCTGAAACTACTCCGACCAGTTTGTGTGGGGAAAAAGCCCTTTCATCCCCTCTCTTCCTCTTCCTCCTGTCATTCCAGTTCACAAGCTATGAAAAATATGACTATTGTCCAAACACACTGCATTAGGGTGAAAAACTGATCTCCTGATGGTTACTAATACAACTGGTCTCCTGATGGTTAATAATACAACTGATCTCCTGATGGTTAATAATACAACTGGTCTCCTGATGGTTAATAATACAACTGGTCTCCTGATGGTAACTAATACAACTGGTCTCCTGATGGTTAATAATACAACTGGTCTCCTGATGGTTAATAATACAACTGGTCTCCTGATGGTTAATAATACAACTGGTCTCCTGATGGTTAATACTACAACTGGTCTCCTGATGGTTAATAATACAACTGGTCTCCTGATGGTTAATAATACAACTGGTCTCCTGATGGTTACTAATACAACTGGTCTCCTGATGGTTACTAATACAACTGGTCTCCTGATGGTTAATAATACAACTGGTCTCCTGATGGTTAATAATACAACTGATCTCCTGATGGTTAATAATACAACTGGTCTCCTGATGGTTAATAATACAACTGGTCTCCTGATGGTAACTAATACAACTGGTCTCCTGATGGTTAATAATACAACTGGTCTCCTGATGGTTAATAATACAACTGGTCTCCTGATGGTTAATAATACAACTGGTCTCCTGATGGTTAATACTACAACTGGTCTCCTGATGGTTAATAATACAACTGGTCTCCTGATGGTTAATAATACAACTGGTCTCCTGATGGTTACTAATACAACTGGTCTCCTGATGGTTAATAATACAACTGGTCTCCTGATGGTTAATAATACAACTGGTCTCCTGATGGTTACTACTACAACTGGTCTCCTGATGGTTAATAATACAACTGGTCTCCTGATGGTCACTAATACAACTGGTCTCCTGATGGTAACTAATACAACTGGTCTCCTGATGGTTACTAATACAACTGATCTCCTGATGGTTAATAATACAACTGGTCTCCTGATGGTTAATAATACAACTGGTCTCCTGATGGTCACTAATACAACTGGTCTCCTGATGGTAACTAATACAACTGGTCTACTGATGGTTACTAATACAACTGGTCTCCTGATGGTTACTACTACAACTGGTCTCCTGATGGTTACTAATACAACTGGTCTCCTGATGGTTAATAATACAACTGGTCTCCTGATGGTTAATAATACAACTGGTCTCCTGATGGTTATTAATACAACTGATCTCCTGATGGTTAATACTACAACTGGTCTCCTGATGGTTACTAATACAACTGGTCTCCTGATGGTAACTAATACAACTGGTCTCCTGATGGTTACTAATACAACTGGTCTACTGATGGTTACTAATACAACTGGTCTCCTGATGGTTAATAATACAACTGGTCTACTGATGGTTAATAATACAACTGGTCTCCTGATGGTCACTAATACAACTGGTCTCCTGATGGTTACTACTACAACTGGTCTCCTGATGGTTAATAATACAACTGGTCTCCTGATGGTAACTAATACAACTGGTCTCCTGATGGTTACTAATACAACTGGTCTCCTGATGGTTACTAATACAACTGGTCTCCTGATGGTTACTACTACAACTGGTCTCCTGATGGTTAATACTACAACTGGTCTCCTGATGGTTACTAATACAACTGGTCTCCTGATGGTAACTAATACAACTGGTCTCCTGATGGTCACTAATACAACTGGTCTCCTGATGGTTACTACTACAACTGGTCTCCTGATGGTTACTAATACAACTGGTCTCCTGATGGTTAATAATACAACTGGTCTACTGATGGTTAATACTACAACTGGTCTCCTGATGGTTAATAATACAACTGGTCTCCTGATGGTAACTAATACAACTGGTCTCCTGATGGTTAATACTACAACTGGTCTCCTGATGGTTACTAATACAACTGGTCTCCTGATGGTTAATAATACAACTAGTCTCCTGATGGTAACTAATACAACTGGTCTCCTGATGGTTAATACTACAACTGGTCTCCTGATGGTTACTAATACAACTGGTCTCCTGATGGTTACTAATACAACTGGTCTCCTGATGGTTAATAATACAACTGGTCTCCTGATGGTTAATAATACAACTGGTCTCCTGATGGTTACTAATACAACTGGTCTCCTGATGGTTAATAATACAACCGGTCTCCTGATGGTTAATAATACAACTGATCTCCTGATGGTTACTAATACAACCGGTCTCCTGATGGTTAATAATACAACTGATCTCCTGATGGTTACTAATACAACCGGTCTCCTGAGCAGGGAAGGATGATAGGACCAGAGGCAGAAGCAACAGGAAGAGACATAACAGACATATTAAAACATTCCTTTTCTTCCTTGGGACCAGACCATTTAAACAAACTGTGGGCCATGCTGCCAAGCAGACCTGGGTTCAAGTACTATTCTAAACATTAAAAAAATGTCTAGCCTGCCTGGAGTGCCAGATGGGAAGGGTTTCCAGTTTTGGGACTATTCAAATTGGTCCATTAAAACAGGCAAGCTCAATCAAGCCCAAAGAAAGTACTATTGAAAATACATCCTGTTGGAAGCCAGGTCTGTTGCCAAGAGACAGAGGCAGTGCTGAAACAGCTTGTAAATCCTGTGACAGTCAACAATATCTGAGAGCAGCAACAGTGGTGGGAGCCACCTGAGCTAGTCCGGCAAGCTGGCTGTCTCTCTCTGTCTGTATGGCAGTTGAAAAAAACGTTCAATAAACCACAAAATGAATGTAGCCTAGAGATGTGCGTACGTGAGAGTGTAAAGAGATGTTGAATGAACTGATGGATGTGCTGTTTACATAAACGAGGCTATTAGCCAAGCCAAATCAGTTCAGTAGAAAAGGATTAGGTAAAGACATTTTAGGATGTTTTAGGCCAAAACAGTCTGAAACTGTATTTTTTGCTTATTCCTCTGCTCACAGAGAAAAGGTTTCCAAGGTACAGGTTAAAGAAAAATATGATGCAACAGAGATAATCCTACTTCATGTGTCATTATTGGCACTAGTAACACAGTTCAAGTACATGAATTGGCTTATAAATTAACTGGCTTATGGCCTACAAAATCTGAACTTTCAACACAATCAACTTCTGTTCTAGACCGAGTGAATGTGATGATTGGCTACTTCACAACTTCCAGAAACAAACCCTTGTTCTCCTGAGAGGTAAGGAAGGACTAAGGTCCCTTACTTCCAGAAACAAACCCTTATTCTCCTGAGAGGTGAGGAAGGACTAAGGTCCCTTACTTCCAGAAACAAACCCTTATTCTCCTGAGAGGTGAGGAAGGACTAAGGTCCCTTACTTCCAGAAACAAACCCTTATTCTCCCGAGAGGTGAGGAAGGACTAAGGTCCCTTACTTCCAGAAACAAACCCTTATTCTCCTGAGAGGTGAGGAAGGACTAAGGTCCCTTACTTCCAGAAACAAACCCTTATTCTCCTGAGAGGTGAGGAAGGACTAAGGTCCCTTACTTCCAGAAACAAACCCTTATTCTCCCGAGAGGTGAGGAAGGACTAAGGTCCCTTACTTCCAGAAACAAACCCTTATTCTCCTGAGAGGTGAGGAAGGACTAAGGTCCCTTACTTCCAGAAACAAACCCTTATTCTCCTGAGAGGTGAGGAAGGACTACGGTCCCTTACTTCCAGAAACAAACCCTTATTCTCCTGAGAGGTGAGGAAGGACTAAGGTCCCTTACTTCCAGAAACAAACCCTTATTCCCCCGAGAGGTGAGGAAGGACTAAGGTCCCTTACTTCCAGAAACAAACCCTTGTTCTCCTGAGAGGTGAGGAAGGACTAAGGTCCCTTACTTCCAGAAACAAACCCTTATTCTCCTGAGAGGTGAGGAAGGACTAAGGTCCCTTACTTCCAGAAACAAACCCTTATTCTCCTGAGAGGTGAGGAAGGACTAAGGTCCCTTACTTCCAGAAACAAACCCTTATTCCCCCGAGAGGTGAGGAAGGACTAAGGTCCCTTACTTCCAGAAACAAACCCTTATTCTCCTGAGAGGTGAGGAAGGACTAAGGTCCCTTATTTCCAGAAACAAACCCTTGTTCTCCTGAGAGGTAAGGAAGGACTAAGGTCCCTTACTTCCAGAAACAAACCCTTATTCTCCTGAGAGGTGAGGAAGGACTAAGGTCCCTTACTTCCAGAAACAAACCCTTATTCTCCTGAGAGGTGAGGAAGGACTAAGGTCCCTTACTTCCAGAAACAAACCCTTATTCTCCTGAGAGGTGAGGAAGGACTAAGGTCCCTTATTTCCAGAAACAAACCCTTATTCTCCTGAGAGGTGAGGAAGGACTAAGGTCCCTTACTTCCAGAAACAAACCCTTATTCTCCTGAGAGGTGAGGAAGGACTAAGGTCCCTTATTTCCAGAAACAAACCCTTGTTCTCCTGAGAGGTGAGGAAGGACTAAGGTCCCTTACTTCCAGAAACAAACCCTTATTCTCCTGAGAGGTGAGGAAGGACTAAGGTCCCTTACTTCCAGAAACAAACCCTTATTCTCCTGAGAGGTGAGGAAGGACTAAGGTCCCTTATTTCCAGAAACAACCCCTTGCCTTTGGGCTTCCCATCTCCTTTGTATTGGTGAAGATCTGGGGAGTTATGTACCAAGCATCTCAGAGTAGTGCTTTTTCTATTTAACCTTTATTTAACTAGGCAAGTCAGTTAAGATCAAATTATTATTTACAATGACGGCCTACCGGGGAACAACAGCCTTGTTCGGGGGCAGAACAATAGATTTTTACCTTGTCAGGTCTGGGATTCGATCCAGCAACCTTTTCGGTTCCTGGCCCAACGCTCTAGCCACTAGGCTTCCTGCCACCCCGAGAATCAGGTACCCCTGCCCATTTAATCTTATTCATTGTGATCTAAAGACAACATTTCAGACTATCTTAAAGCAGGACTCCTACTCTGAGATGATTTATGAATGTGGGTTCTGCAAGTACAAGATGACCAACAGTTTGGTGAAATGCCCACAATGTTCAGAGCCACTATTAAAAACGTACAATATCCCTCCATCCATTGCAATACTTCATCCTGGATTTCAGCCAAACTTTCCCTGACTAACCCTGACTAACCCTGACTAACCCAAAGGACAACAGTTACAAGGGAAAACTCCCTCCGAAGCAAAAACCTTGAGATTCTAAAACTTGTCAAAGCAAGTTTATACCAGAAGCTAATTAAACAGAAAATGAACCCATCTCGTCCTCTCTCATCCATGACAAATAGGCCTAGTTCCCACATAGATGTGACAAGTCCCAACCCAACCCATGACACATAGGCTAGGGCAGAGTTCTGCAATCCTCTTCCTGGAGAGCTAATCTCCTGTAGGTTTTCACTCCAATCACACCTGTAACTAAACCTGATTCAGTTTATCAACCAGCTAAACTATTACAATCAGGTGTGCTAGATTAGGGTTGGAGCGTAAAAGCTACAGGACGGTAGCGCTCCAGGAACAGGGTTGTAGAGACCTGGGCTAGGCTATATACTGTATGTCGGTCCCCAACCAGGCCTGAGGCTGTTTGGTAATGATGATAAGCTCTTTAGGTATGGATGGGTGTACTGACAGGACAGGTGTCATTAGTCCTGGTAATGGATTGATTTGTGATCCTGCAGCCCTGCTGTGTCAGTTTCTCAGTGACAAGGGTCTGTTATAACCAGTTTATAATGGTTTATAACTGTTTTACTCCCCACCATGTCTATAGCCATGATTGCTGAGCATGGTTTGAATTAAAGACAACCTGGACTGGAGATTGTGGGAGGGGTGCTTTACAGGCCATAGGCCAGCCCTGAGAACTGTCTGCAAACTTTGTCGTCAAGTTGTTGTACTGTCACTGTCGGCCAAAGATATTATATCAATGGATAATGAGCTTATTTTCGATATCTATTGTTAGATGCTAGTGCTCTCACTAGGACAGGTGTAGACAACTAGATTTAGCAGGGGGACGATGTTTGTCCGAGCGGATGGTAAAGGGGCCGGAACATAATTATAATAATTTGTACACTAAAATTGACCACAAGAAAGCCCAAAAGGAGGTTGTATTTGAAAATAACATAATCCTTTCCTACCTTGATTAAATTGAGATACAATCAAATATGTCTATTTTTATTTGTGGGAATACTTGGGAACAGATTAGAAAATATTGGTGATTTTACAGAGGCTTTTTTTACCAAAAAGTTGAAACTTTGGAAGACCAAAAAATAATAATTGAGGAACGGTTTTGGCCCGACCTTTTGCCGACCCCATGCCCTAGGAAGTAGCAAGCAGATAGAGGTTCGCTTAGCTAGCATAAGGCTGACATGGATGGGCAACCATAGAGATCCTATTAAAGTATTCTAATTCATAAATCTATGGGACTACCCCCCAAAAAATACGATTGCAAGGACATTTTTTTATTCAATCGAAGACTCGTGCGTGCATATACCGCCGGGCGAGTGTTATCTTCAAGAAATAGTTAATAAAAGAAAACATGTGGGAAAAAACGTCATGGTAACATGACTTCGAAAAGCAAAATAGTGCGTACCTCTCAAATAGTATTCTGACAGCAAAGATCCCCACAGCCAGCGGTAAGGCAGAGAGTAAGTGCCCGGCTTTTGGATACTCCACCCCGGGCGCTGGGTCTGCAAGATCCGCCCAAGTCACATTATGTGGGAGCCAAAACCTCTCGTTCCAAAACCACACTGAAAGAGCAGCCATTGTCACCAAAAGTGGCTTCGATTTAAGAAATGTAATCCTCTGAAAATAACAGGGGAAACGTTTCCACCGCCCTTCCTTTGAGGACTGTGTGTTGGATGAGTCCAGAAACGTTTTGTGCCCGTGTTGGATGAGACTAGAAACGTTTTGTTGTCCGTGATAGAATTGTTGGATTGATGAAATTAAACAGGCCTCACAACAGAGGAATCATCAAAGACAGTCCAGAATGAACAAAGATTTTACATTTTTTTTACTAAAAAGACCACAGCCTTAAGATGGGAAGAAATGTGGGCAGAACAAACGAGAAGGTGGGCCGAGCCAAGCATGAGCTAGCGAGATCCTATTGGCTCGTTCTAGCAACAGGGAACGCCTACTCTGTGAAGTGCGCGTGTGCAATAACTCAATTCACCTTTGCACTCCTTCTAAACAACGCTATTCTTTAAAACTTTGGCAAAGGGTAAACGTCTACATAACATAGTCCACTCTGTTCGTTACATATTCTAGTTTGGGGAAAAGACACCTATATTGAGATCAAATGTTTAATCGACGAGGAAACTATCAGAATATCGGCCAAAATCCATCTCGTTCCATCTTCTCCCACTGTCGGCCACTGGGCTTCCTCTCACTACCATATTTGGAAGTGAGTGGAGACTCCAGGCGGATGCTTCACATTTATACATCCTGTGAAATAGATGTCTCATTGTTCTGTCTTGTGGTATGAAGATGGCGATGTTTGCTAGCCAAACTGCGCATGTGGTGCAAGTCGTTAAATCTAAAGCACTTCTTCAATATAAAGTTGTTTGTGACGAAAATAAAAACGTGTCAGTTTGTCACATTCACGAGGTTGGAGTAATAACATGTTCAACTACTTAAGACACTGGCTAGAATCTTGGTTGTCACTTAAGATTTCGTGAAAATGAACAACTAAGAAATAATTTTTCACTTCTCTCATTGACTTCGCAAATTTCAAACCCTGGCATGGTCTTCTTGGTCTGTTTAGTAAGCGTCCCGGTAGTCTAGCAATGTTGCACCTCTGGGTTTATAAACTGGTATTATTGATGGGTCCTTCACTATTACTTTTCCAACCAGATAGACTAGTGTCTTTCTTATCGTAATAAGAATAAGAGCACCTGCTCCCAGCTGCCCACTGCACCGAGGATAGGAAACACTGTCACCACTGATAAATCCACAATAATTGAGAATTTAAATAAGCATTTTTCTACGGCTGGCCATGCATTCTACCTGGCCACCCCTACCCTGGTCAACAGCCCTGCACCCCCCACAGCAACTTGCCTAAGCCTCCCTCATTTCTCCTTCACCCAAATCCAGATAGCTGATGTTCTGAAAGAACTGCAAAATCTGGACCCCTACAAATCAGCAGGGCTAGACAATCTGGACTCTCTCTTTCTAAAATTATCAGCCGAAATGGTTGCAACCCCTATTACTAGCCTGTTCAACCTCTCGTATCGTCTGAGATCCCCAAAGTACGGAAAGCTGCCGCGGTCATCCCCCTCTTCAAAGGGGGAGACACTCTAGACCTAAACTGCTACAGACCTAAACTGCTACAGACCTATATCTATCCTACCCTCCTTTTCTAAGGTCTTCAAAAACCAAGTTAACAAACAGATCACCGATCATTTCGAATCCCACTGTACCTTCTCCGCTATGCAATCTGGTTTCCGAGCTGGTCATGGGTGCACCTCAGCCACGCTCAAGGTCCTAAACGATATCATAACCGCCATCGATAAGAGACAATACTGTGCAGTTGTATTCATCGACCTGGCTAAGGCTTTCGACTCTGTCAATCACCACATTCTTATCGGCAGACTCAACAGCCTTGGTTTCTCAAATTATTGCCTCGTCTGTTTCACCAACTACTTCTCAGACAGAGTTCAGTGTGTGAAATCGGAGGGCTTGTTGTCCGGACCTCTGGCAGTCTCTATGGGGGTGCCACTGTAACGCTCGTCGGAAGAAGACCAAAGTGCAGCGTGGTACGTGTTCATGCTTCTTTATTAAAAAAAGCAAACACCAAACAAAAACAACAAAAGAACAACGAACGTAACGTCTTGAAGGCTCACCAGAGCTAACAAAAACAACATCAAACAACCTAAGGTGGCAAAACATGCTGCCTAAGTATGATTCCCAATCAGAGACAACGATAGACAGCTGTCCCTGATTGAGAACCATACCCGGCCAAAACATAGAAACACAAATCATAGAAATAAAGAACATAGAATGCCCACCCAAATCACATCCTGACCAAACCAAATAGAGACATAAAAAAGTTCTCTAAGGTCAGGGCGTGACAGCCACAGGGTTCAATTCTCGGGCCGACTCTTTTCTCTGTATACATCAATGATGTCGCTCTTGCTGCTGGTGATTCCCTGATCCACCTCTACGCAGACGACACCATTCTGTATACTACTGACCCTTCTTTGGACACTGTGATAACTAACAACCAGATGAGCTTCAATGCCATACAACTCTCCTTCCGTGGCCTCCAACTGGTCTTAAATGCAAGTTAAACTAAATGCATGCTCTTCAACCGATTGCTGCCCGCACCTTCCCGCCCGCCCAGCATCACTACTCTGGACGGTTCTGACTTAGAATATGTGGACAACTACAAATACCTAGGTGTCTGGTTAGACTGTAAACTCTCCTTCCAGACTCACATTAAGCATCTCCAATCCAAAATTAAACCTAGAATCGGCTTCCTATTTCGCAACAAAGCATCCTTCATTCATGCTGCCAAACATACCCTCGTAAAACTGACTATCCTACCGATCCTTAACTTCAGCGATGTAATTTACAAAATAGCCTCCAACACTCTACTCAGCAAATTAGATGCAGTCTATCACAGTGCCATCCGCTTTGTCAACAAAGCCCCATATACTACCCACCACTGCGATCTGTATGCTCTCGTTGGCTGGCCCTCGCTTCATATTCATCGCCAAACCAACTGGCTCCAGGTCATCTATAAGTCTTTGCTAGGTAAAGCCCCGCCTTATCTCAGCTCACTGGTCACCATAGCAGCACCCACCCATAGCAAGCGCTCCAGCAGGTACAGTGGGGAGAACAAGTATTTGATACACTGCCGATTTTGCAGGTTTTCCTACTTACAAAGCATGTAGAGGTCTGTAATTTTTATCATAGGTACACTTCAACTGTGAGAGACGGAATCTAAAACAAAAATCCAGAAAATCACATTGTATGATTTTTAAGTAATTAATCTTGCTGTACAAGATGATGGCTCCACCAGGCGTCCATAACCCACCCTCAGAGTTCTCTGTACGAGATGATGACTCCACCAGGCGTCCATAACCCACCCTCAGAGTTCTCTGTACGAGATGATGACTCCACCAGGCGTCCATAACCCACCCTCAGAGTTCTCTGTACGAGATGATGACTCCACCAGGCGTCCATAACCCACCCTCAGAGTTCTCTGTACGAGATGATGACTCCACCAGGCGTCCATAACCCACCCTCAGTGTTCTCTGTACGAGATGATGACTCCACCAGGCGTCCATAACCCACCCTCAGAGTTCTCTGTACGAGATGATGACTCCACCAGGCGTCTATAACCCACCCTCAGAGTTCTCTGTACGAGATGATGACTCCACCAGGCGTCCATAACCCACCCTCAGAGTTCTCTGTACGAGATGATGACTCCACCAGGCGTCTATAACCCACCCTCAGAGTTCTCTGTACGAGATGATGGCTCCACCAGGCGTCCATAACCCACCCTCAGAGTTCTCTGTACGAGATGATGACTCCACCAGGCGTCTATAACCCACCCTCAGAGTTCTCTGTACGAGATGATGACTCCACCAGGCGTCTATAACCCACCCTCAGAGTTCTCTGTACGAGATGATGACTCCACCAGGCGTCTATAACCCACCCTCAGAGTTCTCTGTACGAGATGATGACTCCACCAGGCGTCTATAACCCACCCTCAGAGTTCTCTGTACGAGATGATGACTCCACCAGGCGTCCATAACCCACCCTCAGAGTTCTCTGTACGAGATGATGGCTCCTCCAGGCGTCCATAACCCACCATCAGAGTTCTCTGTACGAGATGATGACTCCACCAGGCGTCCATAACCCACCCTCAGAGTTCTCTGTACGAGATGATGACTCCATCAGGCGTCCATAACCCATAACCCACCAGGCGTCCATTGCAACGGAGACATTCTGAAATGTCATCTAAATACAGTATGATAATAATAGCACAATAACTGTGTAATAAAATAGGTCTTATGTCTAATAACACCCACTCCCATTGGGTAAGACATGTTGAAAACAACCAGTAAAATAATGTATAGATAGAGATTTGGAATGGTCCCTCAGATTCTCAAGAACTTCTACAGATGCACCATTGAGAGTATCTTGACTTGCTGCATCACCGCTTGGTATGGCAACTTCTACACCCTCGTCCACAAGGCCCTACAGAGCTCCCAGGCATTCTAGACATACACACCAAGCGGTGTCTGAGGAACGCCCGAAAAAATGTCAGAGACTTCAGCCAACCCTGCCATAGACTGTTCTCTCTGCTTCTAGCCGGCAGATGGCGCCAGAGTATGAAGTCTCGGATTTACAGGCTCCGAGACACCTTCTGCCCCCAAGCAATGACACTTTTAAACAGATAGACGATAGCTGCCCACCCCCCTCCACGGACTATATGCACACTCACAGGTCTCTACCCACACAAACAGACACACCTACACTGACACTCTTGCTAATGCACGCACACACACACACACACACACACACACACACACACACACACACACACACACACACACACACACACACACACACACACACACACACACACACACACACACAATGCATAGTGCCAACTGTAAAGTTTGGTGGAGAAGGAATATTGGTCTGGGGCTGTTTTTCATGGTTCGGGTTAGACCCCTTAGTGTCAGTGAAGGGAAATCTTAACGCTACAGAATACAATGACATTCTAGACGATTCTGTTCTTTCAACATTGTGGCAACAGTTTGGGGAAGGCCCTTTCCTGTTTCAGCATGACAATGCCCCCATGCACAAAGCGAGGTCCATACAGAAAAAGTTTGTCGAGATCGGTGTGGAAGAACTTGACTGGCCTGCACAGAGCCCTGACCTAAACCTCATTGAACACCTTTGGGATGAATTGGAACGTCGTTTCAATCGCCCAACATCAGTGCCAGACCTCACTAATGCTCTTGTGGCTGAATGGAAGCAAGTCCCCCCAGCAATGTTCCAACATCTAGTGGAAAAACGTTATAACAGCAAATGGGGGACCAACTCCATATTAATGCCCATGATTTTGGAATGAGATGTTCGACGGGCAGGTGTCCACATACTTTTAGTCATGTAGTATATGTTCTCATGGGGGGTATCCCAGTCCTAGATGTCTGATAGGGCAGCTAATGTCATGATGGACATTAGAGCAGTCGCTCCCTTGTCCACAGCCATCTACACTGAGCCCTGTACTAAATATAGTTCAACTTCCACCTTTGCCGTGATGGAGACTAGCTATTATTAGTACACTGACTCAATAAATATGCAAACCATGTCAACTAGGGAATCCAATGATAGCCTACTTATTACATAACACTGGCAAGTTACCACTTAACCCTTCTGAACTGTCCAACTGTGGATGTTTTCAGCAGTTGTCAGAAATAAAAGCTACTTCTGTTGGTCTATCTACTGAACAAGCTAGTCATTTGCTCACAGACTTAAGCAGATCCTACTTTCGCTGTCACATAATGATTTTGGCACAATGGCATCGTCACAAATTTGAGAATATATGTATCATTTTTTTTGCTTTAATTTCTAACCAATAACAGACTATCCTGAATATATTCAAATTGGAATACACTAGGGTATATAATAATGTTCCAGAGGTTTTTCCTGAGTGAACTGCTTCAGCAAATATTGAAGTACGTAATTTCGGGCAAGTTTCAAAATCATGTGTGTAATGATTCCCATGCTCCAAAACAAGATATGATCATAATTTAATCTATTGTAATATTGCATAGGCCCAAGTCTTCTCTCCCATCACTTCAGATTACTATGTGAGATCCACTTCTCGGCAGAGAGAACCGTTGCAGTAGTCACTCTAGAAAATGGTAAAGGTGAAGAGTTTAGGGTAGCAGGCTAGCAGGCTAGTCAGATTCAGGTCAGGTTTCATTGAGGGGTGTTGAGAGCACAGCATGCACTTGTGGAAAGGTCCTCTGCAATCTACTGACTGAAGGCCTAACACGGCCAAGTTAAAACACTGATGTACTGTACTGTATATAAACTCAGCAAAAAAAGAAACGTCCCTTTTTCAGGACCCTGTCTTTCAAAGATAATTCGTAAAAATCCAAATAACTTCACAGATCTTCATTGTAAAGGGTTTAAACACTGTTTCCCATGCTTGTTCAATGAACCATAAACAATTAATGAACATGCACCTGTGGAACGGTGGTTAAGACACTAACAGCTTACAGACGGTAGGCAATTAAGGTCACAGTTATGAAAACTTAGGACACTAAAGAGGCCTTAGGCGAACGTGCCTTAGGCATGCTGCATGCAAGGAGGCATGAGGACTGCAGATGTGGCCAGGGCAATAAATTGCAATGTTCGTACTGTGAGACGCCTAAGACAGCGCTACAGGGAGACAGGACGGATAGCTGGTCGTCCTCGCAGTGGCAGACCACGTGTAACAACACCTACACAGGATCGGTACACCCGAACATCACACCTGCGGGACAGGTACAGGATGGCAACAACAACTGCCCGAGTTACACCAGGAACACACAATCCCTCCATCAGTGCTCAGACTGTCCGCAATAGGCTGAGAGAGGCTGGACTGAGGGCTTGTAGGCCTGTTGTAAGTCAGGTCCTCACCAGACATCACCGGCAACAATGTTGCCTATGGGCATAAACCCACCGTTGCTGGACCAGACAGGACTGGCAAAAAGTGATCTTCACTGACAAGTCGTGGTTTTCTCTCACCAGGGACGATGGTTGGATTTGCGTTTATCGTCAAAGGAATGAGCTTTACACCGAGGCCTGTACTCTGGAGCGGGATCGATTTGGAGGTGGAGGGTCCGTCATGGTCTGGGGCAGTGTGTCACAGCATCATCGGACTGAGCTTGTTGTCATTGCAGGCAATCTCAATGCTGTGCGTTACAGGGAAGACATCCTCCTCCCTCATGTGGTACCCTTCCTGCAGGCTCATCCTGACATGACCCTCCAGCATGACAATGCCACCAGCCATACTGCTCGTTCTGTGCGTGATTTCCTGCAAGACAGGAATGTCAGTGTTCTGCCATGGCCAGCGAAGAGCCCGGATCTCAATCGCATTGAGCACGTCTGGGACCTGTTGGATCGGAGGGTGAGGGCTAGGGCCATTCCCTCCAGAAATGTCCAGGAACTTGCAGGTGCCTTGGTGGAAGAGTGGGGTAACATCTCACAGCAATAACTGGCAAATCTGGTGCAGTCCATGAGGAGATGCACTGCAGAACTTAATGCAGCTGGTGGCCACACCAGATACTGACTGTTACTTTTGATTTGACCCCACCTTTGTTCAGGGACACATTATTCAATTTCTGTTAGTCACATGTCTGTGGAACTTGTTCAGTTTATGTCTCAGTTGTTGAATCTTGTTATGTTCATACAAATATTTACACATGCTAAGTTTGCTGAAAATAAACGCAGTTGACAGTCAAAAGACATCTGTCCAAAAACATTAGGGGTGAATTATTTGAACAATTTATTCCTAAATTAATGTCATCATATAAGCAATAGGCTACGTCAATAAAGAGGGACATAATGAAGGCGGTAACCAGGGATAAGCAGTGAATAACAGTTGTTTATTCAAGTCCTTTGTTAAACATAACAAGGTAATAAAATCTGTTTGTAAGACAAATATTTACCAGTGACTGGTGTCAAAAGGTATATTAAGGCACTTCTTTCATGTGTTTTTGTGTGGGATTGCCGACTATGAAAAACGCAACTTACACAAAATAGCTGCTGCCACTCATGTGTAATTAAAAAAAAAAAGACAACTAAAGACATACCCTTCCCTTCCCCTCCCAGAAAACAATTCACCTGTTTAAGGCCAAGGGACATTCTTCTAAATAAAATGTATTTTGGAAAATCTGACACATTACCTAGTGGCAACATCACCAATAACAACTTAAGAATCAGTCGGAACAAGGGGTATTTTTGATGATATTGTAGTGGCATATTACAGCAGCCCAGAACCAGAAGTAGGTTTGACTGAGAAGTTTTCTTTCTGAGGTTTTTTGTTGTCCGCTCCGCATGTCTTAGTATTTAGACAGTTAGATGAGGTGGAATCATCGTCCAACCCGCTCCTCGTCAGGCCTCGCTTCCTTCGGCTGGTTCCAACATTTAAAGCGTCCCAGCATCCTTCAGTCAGTTACATGTGTTCAGGGTGGTTCTGCAAACAGGTGATGAACTCTTTGACGGGGTGTCCGTGGAAACAGATCTGGTTGACAGCATTGAACAAGGGGAACCTGGAAGGTGGAAAGCTGGGACATCAGTTTCAGACTCACACCAAAGTGCCAACCCAAACCGTACTGGCTTACAGTATATATATACAGTGGTGTGAAGTACTTAAGTGAAAATACTTTAAAGTATGTAAGTCGTTTTTTGGGGGTATCTGTACTTTACTATTTAGATTTTTGACAACCTTTACTTCACTACATTCTTAAAGAAAATAATGGTATTTTTACATTTTCCCCTGACACCCAAAACTACTCGTTACATTTTGAATACTTAGCAGGACAGGAAAATGGTCCATTTAACACGCTTTTTAAGAGAACATCCCTGGTCATCCCTACTGCTTCTGATCTGGTGGACTTACTGAACAGAGAACATCCCTGGTCATCCCCACTGCCTCTGATCTGGTGGACTTACTAAACACACATGCTTCATTTGTAAATGATGTCTGAGCGTTGGAGCGTGCCCCTGGCTTTCCGTAAATTAAAAGAAAACAAGAAAATGGCGCCGTCTGGTTAGCTTAAAATAAGGAATTTGAAATGATGATGTACATTTACTTTTGATAGTTAAGTATATTTAAAAACAAATACTTTTAGACTTATACTCAAGTAGTATTTTACTAGGTGACTTTCACTTTTACTTGAGTATTTACTATTCATGTATCAGCTCAGTAGTGTGAAAAGGTTATAAGAGTGGTTTATACATGTCATTGGATGTTCAATTAAGAACATAACTCGCTCTCAGAAGATTCTGAAGGCAAACTCATCAAATGTAACTCACTTGTCCACCAGGCCCTTCTTCTTCAGAATGTGGTTGACTTCAGCTGCAGTGGCTGGACCCTGTAGCTTCTGACCATTCAACATCTCCTTCTCCAACTCCTCAATAGTCTACACAGGGAGACACAAATACAAAGACAGAGTGAGAGAGAGATAAAAAAGAAAGAAAGAGAGATATATATAGAGAGAGGGGACACATGAGAGAGAAACATTTGATCATTTAGAATATCAACGACAACAGGTATGACACACTCTTTCCACGCTCCTCACGGCACCTTTCCGGTTTTGAATATCAACGACAACAGGTATGACACACTCTTTCCACGCTCCTCACGGCACCTTTCCGGTTTTGGCGAAGGCCTCGGCGATCTTACGGTTGCGTCCGCCGTAGCAAGTTGTGATGAGGTCGGCGACGCCACAGCTCTCCAGGAAAGTGACGGGGGAGACGGGTCCAGCGGTGCAGAATATCCGGGCGAAGGCGATCATCTCCATCAGTCCCAGTCTGATCACCGCTGCCTTGGTGTTATCACCGAAGCCCAGGCCGTCACAGAACCCTGCTCCCACCGCCACTATGTTCTGGGGTGGGAGAAGAAGAGCTCGTTTTAAACCATTATGATCTTATCTGAAAATAGAAATCTAAAAAGCAATTTGTCTTAAAAGATTCTCTGACGATGGTCGCATGACCAAAACACGTCTGTCACTCCTTTGTTTGAGCACATATTAATACACACACAAACACGATCATCAGCATTTTTTCCTTAAATTTCCTGTCTGTTTCCTCCTTCCACTTTTTTAAATGTACCTTTATTTTACTAGGCAAGTCAGTTAACAACAAATTCTTATTTTCAACGACGGCCTAGGAACAGTGGGTTAACTGGTCTAGGAACAGTGGGTTAACTGGTCTAGGAACAGTGGGTTAACTGGTCTAGGAACAGTGGGTTAACTGGTCTAGGAACAGTGGGTTAACTGGTCTAGGAACAGTGGGTTAACTGGTCTAGGAACAGTGGGTTAACTGGTCTAGGAACAGTGGGTTAACTGGTCTAGGAACAGTGGGTTAACTGGTCTAGGAACAGTGGGTTAACTGGTCTAGAAACAGTGGGTTAACTGGTCTAGAAACAGTGGGTTAACTGGTCTAGAAACAGTGGGTTAACTGGTCTAGGAACAGTGGGTTAACTGGTCTAGGAACAGTGGGTTAACTGGTCTAGGAACAGTGGGTTAACTGGTCTAGGAACAGTGGGTTAACTGGTCTAGGAACAGTGGGTTAACTGGTCTAGGAACAGTGGGTTAACTGGTCTAGGAACAGTGGGTTAACTGGTCTAGGAACAGTGGGTTAACTGGTCTAGGAACAGTGGGTTAACTGGTCTAGGAACAGTGGGTTAACTGGTCTAGAAACAGTGGGTTAACTGGTCTAGAAACAGTGGGTTAACTGGTCTAGAAACAGTGGGTTAACTGGTCTAGGAACAGTGGGTTAACTGGTCTAGGAACAGTGGGTTAACTGGTCTAGGAACAGTGGGTTAACTGGTCTAGGAACAGTGGGTTAACTGGTCTAGGAACAGTGGGTTAACTGGTCTAGGAACAGTGGGTTAACTGGTCTAGGAACAGTGGGTTAACTGGTCTAGGAACAGTGGGTTAACTGGTCTAGGAACAGTGGGTTAACTGGTCTAGGAACAGTGGGTTAACTGGTCTAGGAACAGTGGGTTAACTGGTCTAGGAACAGTGGGTTAACTGGTCTAGGAACAGTGGGTTAACTGGTCTAGGAACAGTGGGTTAACTGCCTTGTTCAGGGGCAGAACAACAGATTTTTTACCCTGTCAGCTCTGGGATTCGATCTTGCAACCTTTCGGTTACTAGTCCAACGCTCTAACCACTAGGCTTACCCTGCCGCCCCATTCCGTTTAGAACGTTGTAACACTTTTCCCCCCTATCCTTCCCGCGTAACTAAAGGCCCACCTTGAGAGCGCCACAGATCTCTACCACATCAGCTTCCTCCACCACAGTAACTCTGAAGTTAGTGGTCTGCATCAGTTGTTTCAGGATGGGGCCCCACTCTTTGTTCTTGCACCCTGTGTGACAAATACAAAACATGGAGAATTATTACACGTGAAAAAATATCTTCAATACCATACCTGGGGCGGCAGGTAGCTTAGTGGTTTTAGCGTTGGGCCAGGTTGCTAGATCGAATCCCTGAGCTGACAAGGTAAAAATCTGTCGTTCTGCCCCTGAACAAGGCAGTTAACCCACTGTTCCTAGACCATCATTGTAAATAAGAATTTGTTCTTAACTGACTTGCCTAGTTAAATAAAGGTTAAATTAAATAAAAACAATTATTTTAAAAAAATCATGAAATACATTGATATTTACTTATGTAGGACAAAAGCATTGACGTGCTATTTTAATGGTAAGAGATATACGCTGTTCTATTTTCCTAAACAACCAAACACACACCCCTTACCGATTGTTGTTTCGCAGAATTTCTCCTCCGCGACTTCATTGGCTATGTTAGCTCCCATCAGTACTGTCATGGTGACGCCCAGCTTCTCTCTGATGACTTCAGAGATCAGCTTCAACCCCTCGGGACCCTCATCCACACCCTGAAACATAGATCACCATGGATACGTCTATTCATATTATCTCCCTCATCCACACCCTGAAACATAGATCACCATGGATACGTCTATTCATATTATCTCCCTCATCCACACCCTGAAACATAGATCACCATGGATACGTCTACTCATATTATCTCCCTCATCCACACCCTGAAACATAGATCACCATGGATACGTCTATTCATAGTATCTCCCTCATCCACACCCTGAAACATAGATCACCATGGATACGTCTATTCATATTATCTCCCTCATCCACACCCTGAAACATAGATCACCATGGATACGTCTATTCATATTATCTCCCTCATCCACACCCTGA
This sequence comes from Salvelinus alpinus, assembly GCF_045679555.1. Taxonomy (NCBI): domain Eukaryota; kingdom Metazoa; phylum Chordata; class Actinopteri; order Salmoniformes; family Salmonidae; genus Salvelinus; species Salvelinus alpinus. Next base: position 8,460,900 of record NC_092087.1, read on the forward strand.
AACATAGATCACCATGGATACGTCTACTCATATTATCTCCCTCATCAACATCCTACAACAACCGATCACCAGGAATGTAGGTCCGCCTCATCCTATTTACAGCAACAGACAACAAATAGAAGCAGCCGTATTAAATTCTGTATATTCAAATCAGAAGTTTGCCCTTCAAAAAGGTCATTGTTTGCTCTTGCTGTTGCATTGAGGTAGTCATTTGAACATCTGGCCTTTTTTCAAACAGGCCCTGAAAGCAAAAAGCAGTCACCTTGATAAGAGACATGCCCACAGCATCCTTCTTGATGTGTTCTTTGATGGTGTCACAGATTCTGTTGATGAACTGGTGTGGAATAACGAAGATCAAGATGTCTGCTCCCTTCACAGCATCCGTCACCTCTGGAACAGCCACCTACATGGGTGAAGACAGATTCATCGGGTGGATGTGTGGCAGACTTAAATCTAAAAGTTGGTAAAAAAAATAAATGTTTCGGTAATAATTCGTTAATAATCAGGTAATAATCAAATCTGTTTTTTATTGAACCGAAAAGGTGATACATGCATTGTGTTTTCTATCGTGACAAACTGTAAAAAATGTATGTTAGCTGAGATTTGGTTGTGGGTTACTTCTAAAATTATTAATACACACAATTTCTTCCCAGAGTATTTTGAATGCCTGAAATGAATGAGTCTTACGATGTTTGGGGGAAGCTTGTGTCCGGGCAGGTACTTGACGTTCTCATGGTCTGTATTGATGATCTCTGTGAGTTTACGTCCGTTCACCGTCTCCTCAAATACCCACATGTTCACTGTCGTGTCGAACACGTCAAGCTTTCCTGCATTGGCGCCTACAATCTTGGCAATGGCAGAGCCCCTGTAGATGTGAAACAAAAAAGTGTCTATTTCAAACAATCCTATTGTTTCATTCCTGTTCTCCACATTTTAGGATCTTAAGAAATTACTTAAATTGAAGGAGGCTAATATACTTCACACTTGTATTAGATCAGGGTGCAAGACCCAGTGAGGTAATCCCACTTTGAGAGATAAACAGGCTAGCAGTGAGATGTTAGGAAGTTGAATGTCTTGCAATTGTATTTGGTTAGTGAAGCTTGTTTCTCACTGCTGCCAATCAGTTAGGCTTTCTAGCACCACATATTATGTAACAGATGCTGGAGAGAGATCAGGAAAAACAATTATGCCATAATTCATTCTTAAAAAGTGGACTCAAATTATTATCGAGTCAATAATTAACATTCACTGTTTATAATGAATATAAACCACACCTAATGGCACAGTAGTGATTACTCAAACAATATTTTACGTCAATCAATGAGGCAAGAGTTATTTTAAAGATCAGACAACTCAATATTGATTCAGCTACTTCCCCCCCCATTGTACTAGTAGCCTACATAACAACATAACAATACAACCTCAGAGAACATAAGAGCATTCCCGAGGAAGTAAATCCAAGGCCTTGGAGTGCAGCAGTTCAAAGCGTTTGTTGTCATAGGCGGCGCACAATTGGCCTAGCGTCGTCCGGGTTAGTGGAGGGTTTAGCCGTCATTGTAAAATAAGAATTTGTTCTGAACTGACTTGCCTAGTTAAATAAATAAAGGTTACATAAAGAAAATTAAAAATAGCAACACGGCTGCTGGACATACCACCGCCACCCTTCAAGTTCATCACATAATATGATTAATATGACACGATCAGCCCTTTTGTGAGTGTGTGTGTGAGAGAGAAACCATACGGAGTTGAACTGCATTCAGCATGAGCCAAACAGCCAGTGCAGCCACTGTGGCTGAAACTTCAATAACCCAGCAATTCTACTAGATTAAATAAACTATATTGAGATCATACATTAAATTCTGATATTTGCCCCAGTTATGTTGCATTATCATCATCGCCATAGGTCCAATTGAGACAATACGAGTCGTATTATTATTAGTCTGATAAAGCAACAAGGAAAGCAGGGGAAATCTAACACGAACAGGGCAACAGTAGTTTACTGTAGGACTATCTTTCAAACTGTCATCTTTTTCTGGTGAGATCACATCGAGCAAAAAAAAAAACTCGATACACCCACAGCTTAAATTCTACGACCTAAAAACGTGATAAACAGCCGATCCAAAGATTCACCGTGTTATTACCGCCTCAAATTACAGTCCCTTAAGTGAGGCATTTGAAAACCGCTGACATGCAAAAACTGCCCTCTCGTGTACATTATTAAGATCATTCTGCATCATCAGCTCAGAAAGAGCTAAATATGTTTAGAATAAATATATATATATATATATATAAAAAGGTGCTTACCAGTTGCCAGAGCCAATGATGCATACTTTCTTGAGTGCCATGATGTACAGTGCGACAGTCCACGGTGTCTGTAGCTTCTCCTGAAGTGCTTGGTGCGAGACGCGTCTGAAGCAGAGACGAAATCTATTTATACCTGACACGTGGGCTAGCAGACCGTCTGGGTCACGCCCCCTCGTAGTTATTGGTCAGCGCGGCCAGAGCCAGCTAGAAGAGGACCAGTTCTAATCCCATTAGGAACAATGTGTTGCGTTAGGACGGAGTCTCACATCGTGTCCTTTAGCACACCTCAATGTTCGCAGAGGTGAGGCTATGACCCTAGAATGATTAGGATAATGTCAAAGGCAAAAAAAAAAGTTTGGTGAAGTAATATCAATAATGTCTAAACTCCTTATCCTATGAACACGATATGCTGACCTGCAGGTCAATGACCAGATCGTTCCCCTGGTTGTTATACTATACCCTCTCCTGCATCACCCCACTTCTCACAGCAACGACACAAACACAGGTGTGTGTGTTATTAGAACTAAACGGTGATGCTGAGGTAAGCACTCAGCAGGTGAGAATGCCACTTTGTGCATCAAATGGTTCAACTTTAAATAATTAATTCACAACCCGAGAAGTTATCATTGACGATATCCTTTATTATAGCATAGGGTTCAAACATACAGGAAAAAAAAATAGGTTTGGTCCGTGAAATAAAAAATACAATTCATGTCTGAAGATTTAAAATCAGTCTTCAGTATCATCCTTTTACAGGTTTGCGGTCAATTCAGCATTAAAATCAGAACGTTGATTGAAATTAAACTCAATATTGAAAAACAAATAAAAATACCCATTGAAAATAGATGTATTTAAATTAACACCTGGACTGATACTGAATTGAGCCCAATGAAAAAGCTTCTTACATCCTCTACATGTCATATCTAAACAGAAATACCTAAAGGCCTAAAGCCTTCTACCATACTAGCAAAAAAGCTGAAATTCGTGAATGTCACAGCTAAAAAAGTGAACCCAGCTCTCCGCTTCTCTTCCTCGGGTGTTGATAACTTCTGCACACTAACAAATAAAAGGAGGGAAAAACCCAGAGGATTTCATCTGAAACGAACAGGTGAAGCCTAAAACGTTGTTCTCCCCTCTTCCACACAGGACCAACAAGCAACTGCAACTTGCTGCTAGGTTATAGAGAATGTTCTGGATTAAACCATTGGGGTCCCTTGGGGAACGTCTTAGGCAAACGGTGCATTAGACAATGAGTCAAAAATGATGGTATGTCCTTTAAAAACAGACATTTTTCTCTTCACATCAGATTATTCTGCTCATTATTTACAAAAACTAGATAGACTTGAGGTAATTACTACTAAACACTACTTCCTTAATATTCTTTACTTCTAACTAACAAGACTTGATACTTTCAAAACTTTTTTTTTTAATACAAAAAACAAAACAAAGCTCCACCAAAGTAGGGTTAAAATGAAAAGGCTACTTCAATGATAAATTAACCAATATACTGAAGTTTCACAACATTGTACAACCTTGCCTGTCATCACCATGCTTTGAAGTGTTCATAGGAGAATTTAGAAGCACACAAGATTCTAACAGTAGAATTTTTGGAGGTACACAACATTCTAGAAGCATTTAAAATAATCTTGGTAAGAAACGACCAGCCAGCGGGGCAAAAGATGGGCACTGAATACTCACAAAACCCTATCAATACCAAACATACACTGAATATCAATTCCAGACCAAAGGCAGAACGGTAGTGTGCGTAGGCTATCACCTGATCAGTTATGAGTTAGTTTGGACTCAGAGCGGGGTAGATAGTCCAAGCATTTAAAATTAACCAAATGCTCTTTCACCATGGCCAAATGTTATGACTTTAATTGAAAAGCCCCCTACTTAAAATACCCAATATTAGTTATTGTGAAGTAGCATCAATACTTAGGTTGGGGGTAATTTCAACCTCACTTAGGCCTGAATATAGATTCAAGATCTGTGAGAGAGTTCAGCACAGAAAATAAATGCTTTGGGAGTTTAACAGAGATAGACCATTGAGAGAAAATAAGTCAAAAATATATTTTAGTGGGACAATGGGACAAATATAAAAAAGTAAGTAGCAATCAAACATTTATACATAACCATAACAGCTGCTAGTTGATGTTAAAATATATCCTACAGTTACCATTAGCAATAGAGCAGTCTATATCTAAGATGTTTATCTAAGCTTTTTGCAAAAATCAGCGGTGTATTTATAAATATGAACGTCCAAAACTTCTCTTTTCGTCCTCCCAGAGAGAACAGACACTTCTTTTCCTCTGTTGAACGGCTTTTCTTTGACATAATCTTGTCTAGGTGTTTCTGATTCCCAGGGCTTGTTCCAGCTCCTGGCGCCTCTGTTGGACCTGAAATACATTTGAAAGAAACACAAAAATTAAGAGATTAAAATGTAGATAAAGAACAATATTACATTTCAGAAATGGTAATCCAATTTTCAATTTCATAGAGCACTTTAGAACAGATTAGAGCATGTGTTATAAGTGAAAGGAATACCAGGTAATACTAGGTAAATAACAGGTAATACTAGGTAAATACCAGGTAAATACCAGGTAAATACTAGATAAATACCAGGTAATACTAGGTAAATACCAGGTAATACTAGGTAAATAGCAGTGGGAACAGTACCGTAAAACAAAGTTGAATTAAAAATCATGTTAGATAATAATTGTAAGTATTTAGTAGGGCAGAAAAACTTGGCGGTATGACTCAGCAATGATGACCATTCATGGGGAATGAATGGCAGAAGGGAGGAGGTTACCTTGGGAGTAGAAGTAGCAACATACAGAATGGTGAGAGGTGAGGACGTTACCTTGGAGTAGAAGTAACGACACACGGCCTCCTGGGCCCAGGGTTGGAAATAGAACTCGGCTCTCCTCTCCTCTTCTGGGTTCGCAACCACATCAGTCATAGTCTGTAAAAAATAATCACATATACATTAGAAACTTTAAACTTTTAGTAACACTTCATTAAAAGCCTACAGGTATAATGTGTTGTTGTTTACGCACTATAAGCATCATGCATGTTATCTATATTTATCTTTTCATACAAGTAAAATTCTATTGATATCAGAAATATCTTTTCCAGGGGTGGACCTGTGGCAAGGAGGCAACATCAACCCTATTCCTATATTGTGGTCGAAGAGACCGCTCTGGGACCATCTCTGTGTAAAGCATACTAGGTTTGCTTTGCTCCTAGCAGGACTCCCTTAAAATAACTTTGCTTGAAAAACTAAAAAAAGCAGCAATATTAAATGTTTGTCCCTCGAGACGCCGTAGCAACATAGCCAGTATACACTTCCTCAAAATAGTCTTAATTCATCTAAAATAAATCTGTCTCTCCTTGAATGCCAACAAAAACAATTCATTGCCACTCCTACTAGGAGTTTTACTGTCGGCCAATCACAGACGAATGGGCGTAGACTTCAGCTACCAAAAACTTAAAAGACTTGCCTCAAGAATTAACATTGTGTGCTCGAACAGCCAGAAAATATAAACAGCCGAACATCAAAACGAACAAAAACGTCACAATTGTCATCATAGTATATATGACCAAACTGTTTCGACTGGGAAGCATGCAACAGGCTTCATAAAACACATCTTCATTCACTCTGGCATGTTCTTGCATAAGGACAACTAAGGTTACTGGGCGCCAGGCAACCATGCGGAAGGCTGCATTTTCAGGGGGGGGGGAGAAGAAATATCCATGAACTTTGGACTGGATTCAGCTAGATTCACCCCTTGGTTTCGTTGTCATTGACAGTCCAGTCAGTGTGGTGTTTGGTCCTCCTCCAAGATTCAGCTGAACAAACACTACATGTGGAACAGCTAGCTAGTGCTAATGGATAACAAACAGCCATGGCAGATAGCTAGTGCTAATGGATAACAAACAGCCATGGCAGCTAGCTAGTGCTAATGGATAACAAACAGCCATGGCAGCTAGCTAGTGCTAATGGATAACAAACAGCCATGGCAGCTAGCTAGTGCTAATGGATAACAAACAGCCGTGGCAGCTAGCTAGTGCTAATGGATAACAAACAGCCATGACAGCTAGCTAGTGCTAATGGATAACAAACAGCCGTGGCAGCTAGCTAGTGCTAATGGATAACAAACAGCCATGACAGCTAGCTAGTGCTAATGGATAACAAACAGCCATGGCAGCTCGCTAGTGCTAATGGATAACAAACAGCCATGACAGCTAGCTAGTGCTAATGGATAACAAACAGCCATGTCAGCTAGCTAGTGATAATGGATAACAAACAGCCATGGCAGCTAGCTAGTGCTAATGGATAACAAACAGCCATGGCAGCTAGCTAGTGCTAATGGATAACAAACAGCCATGTCAGCTAGCTAGTGCTAATGGATAACAAACAGCCATGTCAGCTAGCTAGTGCTAATGCATAACAAACAGCCATGGCAGCTAGCTAGTGCTAATGGATAACAAACAGCCATGGCAGCTAGCTAGTGCTAATGGATAACAAACAGCCATGGCAGCTAGCTAGTGCTAATGGATAACAAACAGCCATGTCAGCTAGCTAGTGCTAATGGATAACAAACAGCCATGACAGCTAGCTAGTGCTAATGGATAACAAACAGCCACGGCAGCTAGCTAGTGCTAATGGATAACATACATCCACGGCAGTTAGCTAGTACTAACGTCTAACATACATCCACGGCAGTTAGCTAGTACTAACGTCTAACATACATCCACGGCAGTTAGCTAGTACTAACGGCTAACATACATCCACGGCAGCTAGCTAGTACTAATGACCAACATAAGTCCATGGCAGCTAGCTAGTGCTAACGGCTAACTAAGTCTATGACTACACAAGGGAAAGGGTCATGTTCAGTAAGACACATAGCAAAATGCTTTGCAAAATAAAAATGTTTATTGGACAAGTTGGAAGGGAAGTTAATTTCAATGCGTTTACTTCTTAATGAACATGACCCAGATGATTTGCGAGGTATTAAGTAAAGTGTAATCAGTAACTGGGCAGCACTAGAGAGCTGTTTTGTTTACCTTGCAAGTTAAGAAAAGAGGCCTGTACACATAATATTGCGGCTCCCCACACATGGGGGCCTCATTTCTTCATCTGAAGCACCAGTTCACCAGAGTTCAGTTCATAGTTTACCTTGAGGTCCCATAGAGAGGTGTTTTCCTGTTAGGTTACCTTGAAGCCCCTGCACTGTGACCGCAGCCAGTCATTGATAAAGCCCTGAAGTACCTCCTCGTCTCACTCCCCGTTTTCTCCCTACTCAGTCTTTTCCCTTTGTGTGTGTGTACCTTGAGGTCCCGGCACTGTGACTGCAGCCAGTCGTTGATGAAGCCCTGGGGATCTCTGGCGAAGCTCAACATGAACTCTCTCTGGGTCTTCAGCTGGTTAATCGTCTCTATGGTCTCATGGATCTACAGGGGAAGAAGAGATATCGAGGGTCAAGCCAAGCTCAACATTAAAATACACTATTGTCTTAAGGCGTCTGCATGCTTCCCAGCCGAAACAGTTTGGTAGAGTTCGAGCTCATATGACGACGACATTTTGTGACGTATTTGTTAGTTTTGTACTTGGGTGAGTTTTTTTTCTTTAGGTCTTTTAAGGGAGTATGCGAGCACACTCGTTCGGTTCGGTGCCAGCCAGACTGAAGCCCGCTGACGCCTTTATGGATCTGAACGGGAAAATACTGCAGGATGGACATCCAAACCAAGATGGATTAAGTAGTTACTTTGTTTTGTACAGGGACAAAAAAATCTGCGATGCAGAGAACACAGAAGGAATCTAGACCAAAACATAAAAAAAATAAAATAAAAGATATTCAACAATATATTGTACTTAGTAGGGAAACAGGTAAATGTATTAATGTATTTATTAGCCCAAATTTATCATAACACATGAACAGAATGCACCAGTAATTTGTATTTCCTTACAACTTTCTGAAGAGGCATCGAGAATGCCCCTGTCTGTGTATGACGCTAACGCTAACGCATCTACCGTTAGCGATGATAGGAAATGAAAACAGTCAAGGTAGATGGAAAGGCTTTGTCAAAAACCTTCAGTTAAACGTTTACTACAGACGGCATTTAGACAGGCAGCACAATTCACAGATTTCTTTTAGTAATTGATATTTTGACCCCCCCCCCCAAAAAAAAAAATCACCTCCATTTTTCTTCTTCTGATGTGATTGGTCAAAAGACCAATTAGTGGGGAAAAGATGAGAATTGGGCTGCCTGTCAAAACGCAGCCATAGTAGCTTATGATATCATTCTGCCAGATAAACGTGATTATTTTAATCAATCCGGTGGGTATTTCTTTTGCCAACTCTACCATCATGTGTGCTAGAAACACAACTTAACAGCAGCCGCTTGCTAGGCGCACACTGGAATTAAAAAATGGGAACTACACCCCAAAATAAAAAAAGATCAGTTTTTCCCCAGACCTCAAAAGTCGTCTCTTGATGTGGTTTTAAGCATTTTTGTGGACTTTCACCATCCAATTTAGTTGTTTAACTATTAACCCCCTAGAGTCGATGTCGGCACCTAATTATCTAAATCAGCATAATGAAATAATAAGTTGTGTTTTTTTGCATTGGATGATTTCGCATCTGCGGTGAAAGAGCTCGAGCGGTGTTTGTCAGACTACATGAGACCGTCTTCTCATAAAAATGGTCTGAACGGCCTACAAACTATTATGACGCCCTCTATGGAGAGATGAGACTCCCACGAACACGATGGTGTTCTCCGTTTTGCTCTACATCCCCCACAAGCATCTTGGGACTCGTTTGAAGTCGGTACAGCCGATCTGCCAACTTCAGTCTGTGGCGTCCGAACAGTTTGGGCTACACACTAATATGATCTGTGGTCCACAGGCCTCACAAGACTCGTCTGAAGGGTCCCCGGTACAAGATGAAAAAAATGAATGGAAGTATATATGGAGACGTTAGTGCCAAAAATATGGGTTAAATAACTAAACATTTTCTTCTTTTTTTTTAAGAATACGTTTCCTGATCTTTCTTATCTCTCTCAGATATAGGACAGACACTTCAGAACAAACTTCCTTTCGTTTTTTGGTGGGGGGACTATCTGTTGTTCCATGTAGTTAATCTGTTATTCATTGCATTTGTTAAAATTGATGTACCTCTGTCCTTGAGCTGTTCGTGTCTATTAATGTTCTGTATTATATTTCATGTTTTGTGTGGATCCCAGGAAGAGTAGCTGCTGCTTTTGCAACAGCTAATGAGGATCCTAATAAAATACCCCAACAATTGTATGGGCTAATAGCAGTAAGGCCAAATAAAAATGCTAATCTTTTTAGAAACTTTTAAAAACTTTTTAATAAAAAAGAAAATACTTCAAGGGGTTTTAAAACTCCAAATCAAACAGCTAAATGATCCTTGGCATGACCTTCTTAAAACAATTACATGTAGTTTAGTAGGATAACCCCCCCCCCCTAGTTTAGACGGGGTTTAGATTTATGGGCGCAAAAAAATAAGTGCTAATTTGGGAGCAAAAAAATAATCAATTTAATAAAATAAAAAAACTTGGGAAAAACTGAAACCTGGAAAAACAAAAAACAGGAAAATAATAATAATCAGGCAACAAAAATAATGAATAGGGCCCTAAACAATACCAATGGATACTTCTTAACATTGTTCCAGATTTAGCCAGCCAGCCAAACTTCACCTGTTGTCCCTGTAGGAGAACATTATGTTATCTAGTGCTCCTCACTCAGTAGAGTACTACCGTGACCGTTGTCTTGTAAATTTGCTGTGTTTCATTGGCCTTTGCCACAGCAGCTAGCCAGGGTCTCTCTGACCTCAGCTCTGCTCGCTCTACAATCACAGCAATGAGACATGCAGCCAGTGCTACTAACAGGGTGTGTGTTTTGCGTGTCAGAGTCCATCCTGTGGGGTCTTGTTCTTTGTCTGTATTATTAACAGTCTGAACTTGAAGTAGGCTGCTGGAAGAGGACAGGGGGAGGAGGGCTGTCTATTTGTTGTTTGATTTCAGGTTCAGTGAGTTTCTCTGTACAGTCTGTTCCTGTCTGTTCCTAGTTCACCTCTATTTTTCCAACTCTTCCACCGTCTGTACAATAGCAGAGATAAACAGAGTGTGGAAGAATAGCTGTTTATTGCCTCAGGTCACACAGCCTCAGAATAGCCTACCGTAAGTTGTAGGCTAGATTCAGTCCCTTGAAAATCAATGAAACACTGGACCCTTCAACTATGAGCTCCATTACATACCTTGTTGTCCAGGCCAGCTATCTCCTGCTGGCTGGCGGTGGATAGGAGGAAGGAGTTCATCTGCGTCTTTAGAGTGTCGTCCACCTCCACATCGATGTCATAGCAGGCAGTCTTCTTCTGGTCGTTGGGATCCACACTGTAGACGCACAGAGAGGAGTTAGAGCATGCAGTCTTCTATCTGTAGAGACAGAATCTAGTTCATGCAGAGTCCATTTTATTGGGTTCGTTCCAGATGGTCATTTCTTGCAGTCACGCTGCACATCTCAGAAGAGTTCTATATCGTATTGATGTGGTTCCTGAGACATTTGAACAATTCCGTAGGCATTGAGATCTGATCTGAGCTTCGAGTTATAAAAAAGGGCCCAGAGTTTTCCCCTGACCACGCAAACATTCTGGACCCTAGTGACGAGGACAAAGCGAGGCGTCGACCCTAGTGACGAGGACAAAGCGAGGCGTCAACCCTAGTGACGAGGCCTACCTGACATGGTTAATAATGGCTTAGAGGCCTACCTGACGACACGGTTAATAATGGTGAGAGTCCTACCTGACGACATGGTTAATAATGGTGAGAGTCCTACCTGACGACATGGTTAATAATGGTGAGAGTCCTACCTGACGACATGGTTAATAATGGGTAAGAGGCCTACCTGACGACATGGTTAATAATGGTGAGAGGCCTACCTGACGACATGGTTAATAATGGTCAGAGGCCTACCTGACGACATGGTTAATAATGGTCAGAGGCCTACCTGATGACATGGTTAATAATGGGTCAGAGGCCTACCTGATGACATGGTTAATAATGGTCAGAGGCCTACCTGATGACATGGTTAATAATGGGTCAGAGGCCTACCTGATGACATGGTTAATAATGGGTCAGAGGCCTACCTGACGACATGGTTAATAATGGTTAGAGCCCTACATGACGACATGGTTAATAATGGTGAGAGGCCTACCTGATGACATGGTTAATAATGGTCAGAGGCCTACCTGATGACATGGTTAATAATGGGTCAGAGGCCTACCTGACGACATGGTTAATAATGGTGAGAGGCCTACCTGATGACATGGTTAATAATGGTCAGAGGCCTACCTGACGACATGGTTAATAATGGTGAGAGGCCTACCTGACGACATGGTTAATAATGGTGAGAGGCCTACCTGACGACATGGTTAATAATGGTGAGAGGCCTACCTGACGACATGGTTAATAATGGTGAGAGGCCTACCTGATGACATGGTTAATAATGATGGGTTCTGGAGGCATCAGGAGAGCATGGAGACGCTGGGGGATCTCAGAGAACTTCATACGCTGGGTCTCAAAGATCTAGAACAAAATGGATAAACAGAACCTTATTAATTTACTCAAGAACTGGACATGCAAGGATTCAGTATTGTGTTTTGTAGGTTACAGCTTTGGACAGTTAATAAAGATGGCTATTTGTTGGAGGTCTACAGTGTGTTTAGGCTAAGGACAATATTCCTGGCCCATTTACCTTTAACCATAAAGGTTATGAAAAGGCAAATTACATTGCATAACATCCACCAGGTTATATAACTATGACTCAACATTACAGATACAAACGTGGGGAAAAGATACTCTCCCTAAGAACGCTGTGTATCTTCCAGCTGTGAACATAGGAGACTTTTGTACTGGTCCCGCATGGGAATCGAACCCACAACCCTGCCGTTACAAGTGCCATGCTTTACCAACTAAGCCACACGGGACCACTTGCTGCTCACTGACCTGCTGCAGGTCGTTGTCACAGTTGATGTACTCGCTCACCTGCTGCAGGTACTTGTCACAGTTGATGAACTCTCTCTCGTGGGGGTCCTGCAGCTTGTGGGTCTTAACATACTGCCAGAGGGCCTGGATGATGACCGGCCTGGTCTGGGTGTGGATCCCCAACATACGGGCCAGGCGAGGGTCCAACTTGAACTGAGGGGGCTGGGAATGGGGAATGTATGGAGAGGTGAAATTAGCAGTGACATTACACCATCAAATTGAAAAGTCTCTGAAAAGAGACTCAAATGACAAGAATGTATTTGGGAGCTATAGAAAGGTCCTGCTGCCAAAACCACCTGGTTCATATTGAATTCAATAAATAAAATAAAACATGAACAGAACATCAACATGACACCATTTAAAGTGGAACTGACAGCGTTTTTTTATTTTTATTTTTAAATTATTTTTATTTTTAAATCAACATTAAATCGTATCGAAATCTGTTCATATATATACCCCAAAGAAGAATATGATACCTCTGTTTACATTCTGAAGCAAGCACAGACATGGTCATTTACACGTTTTCAGAAATTCATAGAATGTTTGGGAATTACGTTATAATCAGGCGTTTGAGAAGATTCTATAGCAATATAGAATGGGAAAGTGACCGTACATTTGGACAAATAATAGACACTGCTGTAAATAAAAACTTATAAAAGCCTGTCTTGTCCGGGACCAGACTCAGAGCGGTGCATCATAGCCAATCAGAGCTACAGTAGGCATATATGCAAATAAGCCATTTGCCATACGGTCCTGCCATCATTCACTTTGAACTGGACTGTGTGTTTACAGGAAGTAGGGCCTGCCATCATTCACTATGAACTGGACTGTGTGTTTACAGGCAGTAGGGCCTGCCATCATTCACTTTGAACTGGACTGTGTGTTTACAGGCAGTAGGGCCTGCCATCATTCACTTTGAACTGGACTGTGTGTTTACAGGCAGAAGAAACAGCGTGACTTTAGATCATTAAAAAAAGCATTTGGCAAAAACCACCTGAATGGATTTCTGCAAATATGTAAATACCACGGGAGTCTGCTTAGATTTGGGAACTGTACAGTCCTATTGATCAAACAACCATGAAAAAGGTAGGCTCTGTCACTCAGTTGCACATCAACAACAAGATCAACAACTAATGTTAGCCAGAGCGAGATGACCTCAAATCTAACGAGGGAACAGTAGACAACTCAAACTTCTCCAGCTAGTTTGCCATCATAGTTGCACTGATAAACGATGGGGAATATTAGCCTCCTCGTCCTTCTGCAGCTTGCCTGCCAAAGCATGCTTGTCCTAACCAACATTTTGACAACTGAATGGGAACTGCCCGCCCGCCCATTTGATTGATGCCAAATACATTTGATTGACAACTAAGAGATATGTTAACTGTGGATAACAGTCGTTCAAGTTCAGCATAGCTAGCAAAGGGATTCACATTTCTTGCTAGCTAACCAAATGAAAGGGAAAGGGGGGATACCTAGTCAGTGGTACAACTGAATGTCTTCAACTGAAATGTGTCTTCCGCATTTAACCCAACCCCTCTGAATCAACTGACAACTGCATCTATAGCCGTAGCCACAGAACGGCATCTATAGCCGTAGCCACAGAACGGCATCTATAGCCACAGAACGGCGTCTATAGCCGTAGCCACGGAACGGCGTCTATAGCCGTAGCCACGGAACGGCGTCTATAGCCGTAGCCACGGAACGGCGTCTATAGCCGTAGCCACGGAACGGCGTCTATAGCCGTAGCCACAGAACGGCGTCTATAGCCGTAGCCACGGAACGGCGTCTATAGCCGTAGCCACGGAACGGCGTCTATAGCCGTAGCCACGGAACGGCGTCTATAGCCGTAGCCACGGAACGGCGTCTATAGCCGTAGCCACAGAACTGCATCTATAGCCACGGAACGGCGTCTATAGCCACAGATCGGCGTCTATAGCCACGGAACGGCGTCTATAGCCGTAGCCACGGAACGGCGTCTATAGCCGTAGCCACAGAACTGCATCTATAGCCGTAGCCACAGAACGGCATCTATAGCCGTAGCCACAGAACTGCATCTATAGCCGTAGCCACAGAACGGCATCTATAGCCGTAGCCACAGAACGGCATCTATAGCCACAGAACTGCATCTATAGCCGTAGCCACAGAACGGCATCTATAGCCGTAGCCACAGAACGGCGTCTATAGCCACAGAACGGCATCTATAGCCGTAGCCACAGAACGGCATCTATAGCCGTAGCCACAGAACGGCATCTATAGCCGTAGCCACAGAACGGCATCTATAGCCACAGAACTGCATCTATAGCCGTAGCCACAGAACGGCATCTATAGCCGTAGCCACAGAACTGAATCTATAGCCGTAGCCACAGAACGGCATCTATAGCCGTAGCCACAGAACGGCATCTATAGCCGTAGCCACAGAACTGCATCTATAGCCGTAGCCACAGAACTGCATCTATAGCCGTAGCCACAGAACGGCATCTATAGCCACAGAACTGCATCTATAGCCGTAGCCACAGAACGGCATCTATAGCCGTAGCCACAGAACGGCATCTATAGCCGTAGCCACAGAACGGCATCTATAGCCACAGAACTGCATCTATAGCCGTAGCCACAGAACGGCATCTATAGCCGTAGCCACAGAACGGCATCTATAGCCGTAGCCACAGAACGGCATCTATAGCCACAGAACTGCATCTATAGCCGTAGCCACAGAACGGCATCTATAGCCGTAGCCACAGAACGGCGTCTATAGCCACAGAACGGCATCTATAGCCGTAGCCACAGAACGGCATCTATAGCCGTAGCCACAGAACGGCATCTATAGCCGTAGCCACAGAACGGCATCTATAGCCACAGAACTGCATCTATAGCCGTAGCCACAGAACGGCATCTATAGCCGTAGCCACAGAACGGCATCTATAGCCGTAGCCACAGAACTGCATCTATAGCCGTAGCCACAGAACGGCATCTATAGCCGTAGCCACAGAACGGCATCTATAGCCGTAGCCACAGAACGGCATCTATAGCCGTAGCCACAGAACGGCATCTATAGCCGTAGCCACAGAACGGCATCTATAGCCGTAGCCACAGAACTGCATCTATAGCCGTAGCCACAGAACTGCATCTATAGCCGTAGCCACAGAACGGCATCTATAGCCGTAGCCACAGAACGGCATCTATAGCCACAGAACTGCATCTATAGCCGTAGCCACAGAAAAACAATATGGTGGGGAGAACTCTGCCACTTACCCACTCGTCCAATGACATGACATCCTCCCAGCAGCTATCTAGCTAACGATAGGCTCAGTGTTCTTAGCTACATTAATAGATATGCTAGTCTATTAGCCACGTTATGACTGACTTGTGATCATTGCCCTTCCTAGTTTGATTGTATTGACATTCCCAGCCTTGGTTACATTTGTTTCTGTCCACAATATTGCGTCATTGAAGCTGAATCAGTGCATCCTGAATGGAGGCAGCAGACGATGTACCAGGTCAGCTGGGATTTACAACCTGATAGCAATATGTTTTGTACTACCAAGAAATGAATCGGTGAGTTATATGAATCATGCATTGAACTGCATCCATCTATTCTGGCAACAATGTCTTACTCTACATCATGGGATTTGGAATAAAATATAATCTATTTTTAAAACCTCTTATAAAGTAGTTCTGTAGCATCAAGTGGGAATTTTATAATTTTGACAGATTTTACGTTTGTCTGTTTCATATCGGCAAAGTAGTTAAAATTCTGTCAGTTTCACTTTAAAAAGGAAAGATTCCCTCATTTTTAATGTTATCGTTTTATATATATATATGATGCAAAACTCGTCATACCGGCTGTATTTCTGCCTGCTTGAACGGCAGATGCTGAAATACACATGAAATTACCCCGGGAATAAATAACATCCCTCAAAGATGCACAAAAACAATAACATTCAAAATGTCTGAATCTTTCCTTTAAGAGCTGAATCATTTTGTTTTTGCCGGAGTGTCTCTTTAAAACCTTCAGTGACACCTAGAGGATGTATATGAGAGGTCCCAGGTTGCAATTATTATGCTTTTACCTGGTAGTCTAGTATGAGCAGGACAGTACTAATAGGATGTGTTATTACCTGGTAGTCTAGTATGAGCAGGACAGTACTAATAGGATGTGTTATTACCTGGTAGTCTGGTATGAGCAGGACAGTACTAATAGGATGTGTTATTACCTGGTAGTCTAGTATGAGCAGGACAGTACTAATAGGATGTGTTATTACCTGGTAGTCTAGTATGAGCAGGACAGTACTAATAGGATGTGTTATTACCTGGTAGTCTAGTATGAGCAGGGCAGTACTAATAGGATGTGTTTTTACCTGGTAGTCTAGTATGAGCAGGACAGTACTAATAGGATGTGTTATTACCTGGTAGTCTAGTATGAGCAGTACAGTACTAATAGGATGTGTTATTACCTGGTAGTCTAGTATGAGCAGGACAGTACTAATAGGATGTGTTATTACCTGGTAGTCTAGTATGAGCAGGACAGTACTAATAGGATGTGTTATTACCTGGTAGTCTAGTATGAGCAGGACAGTACTAATAGGATGTGTTATTACCTGGTAGTCTAGTATGAGCAGGACAGTACTAATAGGATGTGTTTTTACCTGGTAGTCTAGTATGAGCAGGACAGTACTAATAGGATGTGTTATTACCTGGTAGTCTAGTATGAGCAGGACAGTACTAATAGGATGTGTTATTACCTGGTAGTCTAGTATGAGCAGGACAGTACTAATAGGATGTGTTTTTACCTGGTAGTCTAGTATGAGCAGGACAGTACTAATAGGATGTGTTATTACCTGGTAGTCTAGTATGAGCAGGACAGTACTAATAGGATGTGTTTTTACCTGGTAGTCTAGTATGAGCAGGACAGTACTAATAGGATGTGTTATTACCTGGTAGTCTAGTATGAGCAGGACAGTACTAATAGGATGTGTTATTACCTGGTAGTCTAGTATGAGCAGGACAGTACTAATAGGATGTGTTTTTACCTGGTAGTCTAGTATGAGCAGGACAGTACTAATAGGATGTGTTATTACCTGGTAGTCTAGTATGAGCAGGACAGTACTAATAGGATGTGTTATTACCTGGTAGTCTAGTATGAGCAGGACAGTACTAATAGGATGTGTTTTTACCTGGTAGTCTAGTATGAGCAGGACAGTACTAATAGGATGTGTTATTACCTGGTAGTCTAGTATGAGCAGGACAGTACTAATAGGATGTGTTATTACCTGGTAGTCTAGTATGAGCAGGACAGTACTAATAGGATGTGTTATTACCTGGTAGTCTAGTTTGAGCAGGACAGTGAGTACGGTTACATGGAATCAATGCGATTATTGTCTACAGTCAGATTAATATAATAGTTTGATTAAAACGTTTACGTGCTTTGCATAAAGAACGATTTCCCTAATAATCCTGTTTGCATGGACACATCTGATTTCCATGCAACCTGATGACACACTGAAGAATGCAGAAAATAGCCAATCAAAATAGATGTTCTACCCCAGCGACCATGTTATTTTTGTGAAGAATATTTGATTCGGAGTTCAGACAAAGTTTCTATGCGAAAACAACTTCTAAGATGCATACTTTTATCTGTTCCGAACTCACTTCACCCGGGCTAACGAGGGAGGCTCTCCCGGTCGGGGGCTAACGAGGGAGGCTCTCCCGGTCGGGGGCTAACGAGGGAGGCTCTCCCGGTCGGGGGCTAACGAGGGAGGCTCTCCCGGTCGGGGGCTAACGAGGGAGGCTCTCCCGGTCGGGGGCTAACGAGGGAGGCTCTCCCGGTCGGGGGCTAACGAGGGAGGCTCTCCCGGTCGGGGGCTAACGAGGGAGGCTCTCCCGGTCGGGGGCTAACGAGGGAGGCTCTCCCGGTCGGGGGCTAACGAGGGAGGCTCTCCCGGTCGGGGGCTAACGAGGGAGGCTCTCCCGGTCGGGGGCTAACGAGGGAGGCTCTCCCGGTCGGGGGCTAACGAGGGAGGCTCTCCCGGTCGGGGGCTAACGAGGGAGGCTCTCCCGGTCGGGGGCTAACGAGGGAGGCTCTCCCGGTCGGGGGCTAACGAGGGAGGCTCTCCCGGTCGGGGGCTAACGAGGGAGGCTCTCCCGGTCGGGGGCTAACGAGGGAGGCTCTCCCGGTCGGGGGCTAACGAGGGAGGCTCTCCCGGTCGGGGGCTAACGAGGGAGGCTCTCCCGGTCGGGGGCTAACGAGGGAGGCTCTCCCGGTCGGGGGCTAACGAGGGAGGCTCTCCCGGTCGGGGGCTAACGAGGGAGGCTCTCCCGGTCGGGGGCTAACGAGGGAGGCTCTCCCGGTCGGGGGCTAACGAGGGAGGCTCTCCCGGTCGGGGGCTAACGAGGGAGGCTCTCCCGGTCGGGGGCTAACGAGGGAGGCTCTCCCGGTCGGGGGCTAACGAGGGAGGCTCTCCCGGTCGGGGGCTAACGAGGGAGGCTCTCCCGGTCGGGGGCTAACGAGGGAGGCTCTCCCGGTCGGGGGCTAACGAGGGAGGCTCTCCCGGTCGGGGGCTAACGAGGGAGGCTCTCCCGGTCGGGGGCTAACGAGGGAGGCTCTCCCGGTCGGGGGCTAACGAGGGAGGCTCTCCCGGTCGGGGGCTAACGAGGGAGGCTCTCCCGGTCGGGGGCTAACGAGGGAGGCTCTCCCGGTCGGGGGCTAACGAGGGAGGCTCTCCCGGTCGGGGGCTAACGAGGGAGGCTCTCCCGGTCGGGGGCTAACGAGGGAGGCTCTCCCGGTCGGGGGCTAACGAGGGAGGCTCTCCCGGTCGGGGGCTAACGAGGGAGGCTCTCCCGGTCGGGGGCTAACGAGGGAGGCTCTCCCGGTTGGGGGCTAACGAGGGAGGCTCTCCCGGTTGGGGGCTAACGAGGGAGGCTCCCGGTTGGGGGCTAACGAGGGAGGCTCCCGGTTGGGGGCTAACGAGGGAGGCTCCCGGTTGGGGGCTAACGAGGGAGGCTCCCGGTTGGGGGCTAACGAGGGAGGCTCCCGGTTGGGGGCTAACGAGGGAGGCTCTCGGTTGGTACTAGCAGATCAAATACACAGCTGGAACTTCGATTAAGGTATTTACATGTCCTAATAATTTGAAAGAATGCTCAGAAAACCAGGTGTTTAACTTCAATTTTGACCTTATGCTGATTAAGATAAGCCGAGTAAGGTGTGTATAAGGCTATTGCATAATCTGCTTACTGCCATAATCAGTTTAATATTGAATTACTACTGTGTATGTAAACATACTCAGTGTAATAATATGTGTTTTTACCTGGTAGTCCAGCATCAGCAGGACAGTGCAGCGTACCCCTACATCACCTGGTCTCTTCACCTGGAACCCGTCTGTCTCCTGAGTGGTCGCAGTCCTGTGCCACTATGCAATAGAAATAACTTTAGAACAGAATCTCATTACTAAGACTACAATAGAGAAAGTGGTTAAGAAGAGTTAGAGGTGGCAATTCGCTTACATTGTTCATGAAAATAAATCTAATCAGATTTTTGCAACCGAACATTAAACCGCATCTTTTTACCTCGACCAAGTGATTGTCAGGCCCATATAGATCCTTGTCCAACTCGATGACCAGAGACTTGAAGAAGGAAGAGAACTTTCTCTTCTGCTTGGTGGCTTCATACTTGGACACAGCAGTCTGAGAAAGAAAACAATTATCAGACATTTCACCAAGTTACATAAAAACACACAGACACTAACCTTCAACACACAAACATACAACTAATAAATTAGTCTTACATCTTCAAGCAGGCGTCCTTCGACACGCAGTTCCCATGATGCAACAGTGCCATCCCCGTCTTCTGCGTCGGGCTTGGCAGGGTTGAACGTGTTGGATATGAAGATACGAAGCTTTCGCTTTTGCTGAAACGCAAAAAGTCCAGTCATGTTGAATTTCACTATCAAAATGCGGAGGAAAACATGGGAAGTGATGAGCAGGGAAAACTCAACCTGGACCAAGCCCTAATCCTAGAGACACGAAAGAGAAAAAGGCGATGTAAAAAAGGCCGACGTGCGGGCACCCTGACAAAACTACGTCGACGGGTACATAAAATTGCCTCTACCCTCTGTTCTATTGGTGAACGTACAATCACCTGAGATGTTATATGACATACATGATTTTTTGTTAACAAGCAAATAGTAGCCTACAGCAAAATGTGTTTAAATTATTTCTAACTTGTTAACACTTTCTGCTAGTTTTTGCTACCATGTGGGTTTTTAGCCTACTAACTGAGGAGTGTTAATTCACCTGTTTCCATACATGTTTAATTTTAAAACATGTATCTTACAAAGGAGTTGTTTCATCTAACTGCTTAACTATTTATCTGTACATGGAATTGTATTTGGGTTTTTAAAATCCCCCCCCCCCTAATCTTTACAGGAAAATGCCACGGGCACTATCTGATGTGTGGAGATGTTTCACTGCAGCTAATATAGAAGGAAAACTGTGTACGTTTACAAATACTGTACCAAATCATATGTGAAGAATGCAACAAAGATGCAGAATCATCTGGCCAAATGCATAAAGTTCCCTCAGCGCTCACAACCTCTGACAAAAGTCCCTCTACTTCTATTCAAGGTGAAAATGATGAATCAGACACCTTATCGATAGCAACAGCTCATGGTCCTCCTGGAATCAGACGGGTTTTTTTACACAATGGAGGAACGTAGTCAGAGAAATGCTGATGAATGTCTTGCTCGAGCTGTGTATGCAACTGGTTCACCTCTGATGCTCACAGGCAATGTGTATTGGAAGAGATTTCTGAATGTTCTTCGCCCAGCATACACCCCTCCAACCAGACATGCTTTATCTACTCATTTGCTGGATGCAGAGTTCAACATAGTTCAAGTGAAAAATAAATAAATAATTAACTACATCATCTCCGCCCCTCAACCAGTATTCTACAAGAGCACAGACACAAGGGACAACAGACACACCGGTTTCTACATTGCAGATGAGCTGAAGACAGTCATCAATGACCTTGGACCACAGAAGGTATTTGCACTGGTGACAGACAATGCTGCGAACATGAAGGCTGCTTGGTCTAAAGTGGAGGAGTCCTACCCACAAATCACACCCATTGGCTGTGCTGCTCATGCATTGAATCTGCTCCTCAAGGACATCATGGCTCTGAAAACATTGGATACACTCTTCAAGAGAGCCAAGGAAATGGTTAGGTATGTGAAGGGTCATCAAGTTATAGTAATCTACCTCACCAAACAAAGTGAGAAGAATAAGAGCACCACATGGAAGCTGCCAGTTTCCTGGAGGGGAAGGAGTCTCTCCAAGAAATGGCCATATCACAGTCTGCCGATATGGACAGCCCCATCAAGAGGATCCTCCTGGATGATATATTTTGGGAGAGAGTGGTAAGCAGCCTGAAACCTATAGCAGTAGCCATTGCACGGATTGAGGTAGACAATGCCATCCTGTCTGATGTTCAGACTCTGTTTGCAGATGTAAGAGAAGAAATCCATACTGCCCTGCCCACTTCACTGTTGCTCCAAGCAGAGGAAACTTCAGTTCTGAAATACATCAAAAAGCGTGAAGACTTCTGCCTGAAGCCGATACACGCCGCAGCGTACATGTTGGACCCCAAGTACGCTGGCAAGAGCATGAAAAAACTTCTGCCTGAAGTCCATACTGTCTGGGTCAGAGATCAACAAGGCCTATGGTGTCATCACTACTGTGTCTCGCCACCTTGGCCTGGATGAGGGCAAGGTTCTTGGCAGTCTGGCGAAGTACACTTCCAAGCAAGGGCTTTGGGATGGAGATGCAATATGGCAGTCTTGCCAACATATCTCATCAGCCACCTGGTGGAAGGGACTTTGTGAATCTGAGGCTCTTTCCCCTGTTGCCTCCATCATCCTCCAAATCCCACCAACATCAGCAACCTCAGAACGCAACTGGTCCTTGTTCGGGAACACACACACCAAAGCACGCAACAGGCTGACCAATACAAGGGTTGAAAAAATGGTGGCCATCTGGGCAAATGGGTCTTTTTGAGCCTGACAACGAGCCATCCTCAACAAGGTTGGAAAGTGACAGTGAAGATGAGGCCTGATGTTCAAGAGGTGGACATTGAGGTCCAGGGAGAAGACATGGAAGCCTGAGAGGAAGACAACCAAAGCTTTAGTTTCTAGACTATCATTTTACAGATGCATGTTGAATACTTTTTTGGGAGATGCGATGGATCATTGGGGATCATTCAATATTCCCTTTCTTTTGTTGTTCAGTGAAATCACCCCATGTGAAGAGTCAACTCATTTAAAGTTAAATTCTTAACTCTATTTCTATTGGAAGGATTTAAATATTTACAATTATGTCTACTTATGATAACGTAAAAGGTTTATGTTTCTGTTTCCATATGATATGGTAAATATATCCAATGCAAAAAACATCTACATTAAAATGGTATTAATATTAATTTGCATATATTCCCATTAGTTTATATATGAGAATTATCACAGATTACAAAGGGAAACACAGCCGTGAGCTGCCCAGTGACACAAGCCTACCAGATGAGCTAAATGCCTTCTATGCATTGCTTCAAGGCAAGCAACACCAAAACATGCATGAGAGCAGCAGCTGTTCCAGACGGATGTGTGATCACGCTCTCCGTAAGACGTTTAAACAGGTTAACATTCACAAGGCCGCAGGTCAGATGGATTACCAGGATGCGTACTCAGAGCATGCGCTAACCAGCTGACAAGTGTCTACACTGACATTTTCATCTCCTTGATCCAGTCTGTAATACCTACATGTTTCAAGTAGTCCACCATAGTCCCTGTGCACAAGAACGGCAAGGTAACCTGTGTAAATGACTATCGCACCGTAGCACTCACATATGTAGCCATGAAATGCTTTGAAAACTGGTCATGGCTCACATCAACACCATCACCCTGCACCCTCTCTAATTCCCCTACCACCCAGCAGATCCACAGATGATGCAATCTCTATTGCACTCCACACTGCCCTTTCCTACCTGTACAAGAGGAACACTTATGCTGTTCAGTATCTACAGCTCAGCCTTCAACACCATAGTGCCCATGAAGCTCATCACTAAGCTAAGGACCCTGGGACTAAACACCTCCCTCTGCAACTGGATCCTGGACTTCCTGACGGGCCACCCCCAGGTGGTAAGGGTAGGCAACAACACATCCGCCACGCTGACCCTCAACAAAAGGGGCCCCTCAGGGGTGCTTGCTCACTCCTGTACTCCCTGCTCATCCACAACTGTGTGGCCGCGCACGACTCATTAAGTTTGCCAACGACACAACTGTGGTAGGCCTGATCACAGACGACGATGAGACAGCCTATAGGGAGGCGGTCAGAGACCTGGCAGTGTGGTGCCAGGACAACCTGTCCCTCAACGTCAGCAAGACAAAGTAACTGATCGTGGACTTCAGGAAACGGAGGGCCAAGCGCGCCCCCATTCACATCGACAGGGCTGTAGTGGAGCAGGTCGAGAGCGTCATGTTCATCGGTGTCCACATCACTAAGGATCTATCATGGTCCACCCACGCAACAACATAGTCGTGAAGGGGGCACGACAACGCCTCTTCCCACTCAGGAGGCTGAAAACATTTGGCATGGGCTCTCAGATCCTCAAAAAGTTGCACCATTGAGAGCATCTTGACTGACTGTATCGCCGCTTGCTTTGGCAACTTCTTAGCATCCGACCACAAGGCACTACAGATGGAAGCGCTTACACCCCCAGGTCCTCACTGGGGCCAAGCTCCCTGCCACCCAGGACCTCTATACCAGGCGGTGTCAGAGGAAGGCCCTAATAATGGTCAAAGACTACAGCCACCCAAGTCATAGACTGTTCTCGCTGCTGTTCTCAAGCGGTACCGATGCAGCAAATCTGGAACCAACAGGACCCTGAACAACACCTACCCTGAAGCCATAAGACTGCTAAATAGTTAGTTAAATAGTTAACCAAATAGCTACCCGGACTATCTGCATTGACCCTTTTTTGCACACATTTTTGGGACTCATGACATACGCTGCAGCTACTGTTTATTTGTCACTTTATTCCTAGTTACATGTATATATCTACCTCAATTACCTCATAACCCTGCACAGTAACTCAGTACCCTGTGTATATAGCCAAGATATCGGTGTATTTATCATTATCATTTTACTTTATTATTTCTCTATTTTCTTTCTGTCTGCATTGTTGGAAGGGCCATGAGTAAGCAATTCACTGCTAGTCTACACCTGTTTATGAAGCAGGTGATGAATAACATTTTATCTACAACTCAGGCCCTGGGCCGGGCTACAACTCAGGCGCTGAGCTTTTCCTGGTCAGGTCAACTTGTTAAAATCAGGAAAAAGTCCTGGGCTGAGTTGTAGCCTATAAAATCCCTGTTCATATTATGCTATTCCTTAGGATCTAAAAGGAAACAATGATCCTAGATCAGCACGGTTACTTTGAAGTGGTTTATGAATACAGGCCTTGGCTCCTAGTGAGGAAATAACCCCATCTGTTTACCTTGATGGGTCTCTTGAGTGCCTCCTGGATGTCCAGGCGTTTCCTCATGATGGTCTGGTCCAGCTTCCTCTCAAACGCCAGCAGGTCCATGTAGGCCTGAGACTCTGGCACCAGCTCCCGGATCCTCTGAGGTAAAATCTTATCCGCCATCTTCTTCTTCTTGGTACTGCAACAGAAGATAACAATATTGTGAGTTGATAAGGAATGTAAAGGCCTATACGCACTATGTATACACGTTCATTTTCCCCTACAAAGACATGGTCAACTCTTAATGAGGACGATTAATCACAGTAATCTAATAATAATTTGTAACGTCCCTCCTTATACCCTGGTAACAATGTGAAAGCCTACTGTTTAAGTAAATCCTGTCAAGCCTAAAATAATATTTAGATTTTACTGTTGGTTGCGCTGCTGTTGGACCTGCTGGATCTGCTGGGGTGCAGGCCTTTTACGGGAGGGGTCCATGACACTGGGCATCCCTGGTCGGGACACAGGGCTGGAGCCGTAGCCTGGAGGCCCCATGGGCGGGCCCTGAGGGGTCATACGGCTGGATGGGGGCATCCCACCTGGTCTCTGGAGGGAGAAGCGAAAAGAGACGGGGAGGGGTTAGAGTCTAGAAGAGAGGCGAAAAGAGACGGGGAGGGGTTAGAGTCTGGAAGAGAGGCGTAAAGAGACAGGGGAGGGGTTAGAGTCTGGAAGAGAGGCGTAAAGAGACGGGGGAGGGGTTAGAGTCTGGAAGAGAGGCGTAAAGAGACGGGGGAGGGGTTAGAGTCTGGAAGTGAGGCGTAAAGAGACGGGGAGGGGTTAGAGTCTGGAAGAGAGGCGTAAAGGGACGGGGGAGGGGTTAGAGTCTGGAAGAGAGGCGTAAAGAGACGGGGGAGGGGTTAGAGTCTGGAAGAGAGGCGTAAAGAGACGGGGGAGGGGTTAGAGTCTGGAAGAGAGGCGTAAAGAGACTGGGGAGGGGTTAGAGTCTGGAAGAGAGGCGTAAAGAGACGGGGGAGGGGTTAGAGTCTGGAAGAGAGGCGTAAAGGGACTGGGGAGGGGTTAGAGTCTGGAAGAGAGGCGTAAAGGGACGGGGGAGGGGTTAGAGTCTGGAACAGAGGCGTAAAGAGACGGGGGAGGGGTTAGAGTCTGGAAGAGAGGCGTAAAGAGACTGGGGAGGGGTTAGAGTCTGGAAGAGAGGCGTAAAGAGACTGGGGAGGGGTTAGAGTCTGGAAGAGAGGCGTAAAGAGACGGGGGAGGGGTTAGAGTCTGGAAGAGAGGCGTAAAGAGACGGGGGAGGGGTTAGAGTCTGGAAGAGAAGCGTAAAGAGACGGGGGAGGGGTTAGAGTCTGGAAGAGAGGCGTAAAGAGACTGGGGAGGGGTTAGAGTCTGGAAGAGAGGCGTAAAGAGACTGGGGAGGGGTTAGAGTCTGGAAGAGAGGCGTAAAGAGACAGGGGAGGGGTTAGAGTCTGGAAGAGAGGCGTAAAGAGACAGGGAGGGGTTAGAGTCTGGAAGAGAGGCGTAAAGAGACGGGGGAGGGGTTAGAGTCTGGAAGAGAGGCGTAAAGGGACGGGGGAGGGGTTAGAGTCTGGAAGAGAGGCGTAAAGAGACGGGGGAGGGGTTAGAGTCTGGAAGAGAGGCGTAAAGGGACGGGGAGGGTTTAGAGTCTGGAAGAGAGGCGTAAAGAGACAGGGGAGGTGTTAGAGTCTGGAAGAGAGGCGAAAAGAGACGGGGGAGGGGTTAGAGTCTGGAAGAGAGGCGTAAAGAGACGGGGGAGGGGTTAGAGTCTGGAAGAGAGGCGTAAAGAGACGGGGAGGGGTTAGAGTCTGGAAGAGAGGCGTAAAGGGACGGGGGAGGGGTTAGAGTCTGGAAGAGAGGCGGAAAGAGACGGGGGAGGGGTTAGAGTCTGGAAGAGAGGCGTAAAGAGACGGGGGAGGGGTTAGAGTCTGGAAGAGAGGCGTAAAGAGACGGGGGAGGGGTTAGAGTCTGGAAGAGAGGCGTAAAGAGACGGGGGAGGGGTTAGAGTCTGGAAGAGAGGCGTAAAGAGACGGGGGAGGGGTTAGAGTCTGGAAGAGAGGCGTAAAGAGACGGGGGAGGGGTTAGAGTCTGGAAGAGAGGCGTAAAGAGACTGGGGAGGGGTTAGAGTCTGGAAGAGAGGCGTAAAGGGACGGGGGAGGGGTTAGAGTCTGGAAGAGAGGCGTAAAGAGACGGGGGAGGGGTTAGAGTCTGGAAGAGAGGCGTAAAGAGACTGGGGAGGGGTTAGAGTCTGGAAGAGAGGCGTAAAGAGACAGGGGAGGGGTTAGAGTCTGGAAGAGAGGCGTAAAGAGACAGGGGAGGGGTTAGAGTCTGGAAGAGAAGCGTAAAGAGACAGGGGAGGGGTTAGAGTCTGGAAGAGAGGCGTAAAGAGACTGGGGAGGGGTTAGAGTCTGGAAGAGAGGCGTAAAGAGACTGGGGAGGGGTTAGAGTCTGGAAGAGAGGCGTAAAGGGACTGGGGAGGGGTTAGAGTCTGGAAGAGAGGCGTAAAGGGACGGGGGAGGGGTTAGAGTCTGGAAGAGAGGCGTAAAGAGACGGGGGAGGGGTTAGAGTCTGGAAGAGAGGCGTAAAGAGACTGGGGAGGGGTTAGAGTCTGGAAGAGAGGCGTAAAGAGACAGGGGAGGGGTTAGAGTCTGGAAGAGAGGCGTAAAGAGACAGGGGAGGGGTTAGAGTCTGGAAGAGAGGCGTAAAGAGACAGGGGAGGGGTTAGAGTCTGGAAGAGAGGCGTAAAGAGACAGGGGAGGGGTTAGAGTCTGGAAGTGAGGCGTAAAGAGACAGGGGAGGGGTTAGAGTCTGGAAGAGAGGCGTAAAGAGACGGGGGAGGGGTTAGAGTCTGGAAGAGAGGCGTAAAGAGACGGGGGAGGGGTTAGAGTCTGGAAGAGAGGCGTAAAGAGACGGGGGAGGGGTTAGAGTCTGGAAGAGAGGCGTAAAGAGACGGGGGAGGGGTTAGAGTCTGGAAGAGAGGCGTAAAGAGACGGGGGAGGGGTTAGAGTCTGGAAGAGAGGCGTAAAGAGACTGGGGAGGGGTTAGAGTCTGGAAGAGAGGCGTAAAGAGACAGGGGAGGGGTTAGAGTCTGGAAGAGAGGCGTAAAGAGACAGGGGAGGGGTTAGAGTCTGGAAGAGAGGCGTAAAGAGACAGGGGAGGGGTTAGAGTCTGGAAGAGAGGCGTAAAGAGACAGGGAGGGGTTAGAGTCTGGAAGAGAGGCGTAAAGAGACGGGGGAGGGGTTAGAGTCTGGAAGAGAGGCGTAAAGGGACGGGGGAGGGGTTAGAGTCTGGAAGAGAGGCGTAAAGAGACTGGGGAGGGGTTAGAGTCTGGAAGAGAGGCGTAAAGAGACTGGGGAGGGGTTAGAGTCTGGAAGAGAGGCGTAAAGAGACAGGGGAGGGGTTAGAGTCTGGAAGAGAGGCGTAAAGAGACAGGGGAGGGGTTAGAGTCTGGAAGAGAGGCGTAAAGGGACGGGGGAGGGGTTAGAGTCTGGAAGAGAGGCGTAAAGAGACTGGGGAGGGGTTAGAGTCTGGAAGAGAGGCGTAAAGAGACGGGGGAGGGGTTAGAGTCTGGAAGAGAGGCGTAAAGAGACGGGGGAGGGGTTAGAGTCTGGAAGAGAGGCGTAAAGGGACGGGGGAGGGGTTAGAGTCTGGAAGAGAGGCGTAAAGAGACGGGGGAGGGGTTAGAGTCTGGAAGAGAGGCGTAAAGAGACGGGGGAGGGGTTAGAGTCTGGAAGAGAGGCGTAAAGAGACGGGGGAGGGGTTAGAGTCTGGAAGAGAGGCGTAAAGAGACTGGGGAGGGGTTAGAGTCTGGAAGAGAGGCGTAAAGGGACGGGGGAGGGGTTAGAGTCTGGAAGAGAGGCGTAAAGAGACGGGGGAGGGGTTAGAGTCTGGAAGAGAGGCGTAAAGAGACTGGGGAGGGGTTAGAGTCTGGAAGAGAGGCGTAAAGAGACTGGGGAGGGGTTAGAGTCTGGAAGAGAGGCGTAAAGAGACAGGGGAGGGGTTAGAGTCTGGAAGAGAGGCGTAAAGAGACAGGGGAGGGGTTAGAGTCTGGAAGAGAAGCGTAAAGAGACAGGGGAGGGGTTAGAGTCTGGAAGAGAGGCGTAAAGAGACTGGGGAGGGGTTAGAGTCTGGAAGAGAGGCGTAAAGAGACAGGGGAGGGGTTAGAGTCTGGAAGAGAGGCGTAAAGAGACAGGGGAGGGGTTAGAGTCTGGAAGAGAGGCGTAAAGAGACAGGGAGGGGTTAGAGTCTGGAAGAGAGGCGTAAAGAGACGGGGGAGGGGTTAGAGTCTGGAAGAGAGGCGTAAAGAGACGGGGGAGGGGTTAGAGTCTGGAAGAGAGGCGTAAAGGGACGGGGGAGGGGTTAGAGTCTGGAAGAGAGGCGTAAAGAGACGGGGGAGGGGTTAGAGTCTGGAAGAGAGGCGTAAAGGGACGGGGAGGGTTTAGAGTCTGGAAGAGAGGCGTAAAGAGACAGGGGAGGGGTTAGAGTCTGGAAGAGAGGCGTAAAGAGACGGGGGAGGGGTTAGAGTCTGGAAGAGAGGCGTAAAGAGACGGGGGAGGGGTTAGAGTCTGGAAGAGAGGCGTAAAGAGACTGGGGAGGGGTTAGAGTCTGGAAGAGAGGCGTAAAGGGACGGGGGAGGGGTTAGAGTCTGGAAGAGAGGCGTAAAGAGACGGGGGAGGGGTTAGAGTCTGGAAGAGAGGCGTAAAGAGACTGGGGAGGGGTTAGAGTCTGGAAGAGAGGCGTAAAGAGACTGGGGAGGGGTTAGAGTCTGGAAGAGAGGCGTAAAGAGACAGGGGAGGGGTTAGAGTCTGGAAGAGAGGCGTAAAGAGACAGGGGAGGGGTTAGAGTCTGGAAGAGAAGCGTAAAGAGACAGGGGAGGGGTTAGAGTCTGGAAGAGAGGCGTAAAGAGACTGGGGAGGGGTTAGAGTCTGGAAGAGAGGCGTAAAGAGACTGGGGAGGGGTTAGAGTCTGGAAGAGAGGCGTAAAGAGACAGGGGAGGGGTTAGAGTCTGGAAGAGAGGCGTAAAGAGACAGGGAGGGGTTAGAGTCTGGAAGAGAGGCGTAAAGAGACAGGGGAGGGGTTAGAGTCTGGAAGAGAGGCGTAAAGGGACGGGGGAGGGGTTAGAGTCTGGAAGAGAGGCGTAAAGAGACGGGGGAGGGGTTAGAGTCTGGAAGAGAGGCGTAAAGGGACGGGGAGGGTTTAGAGTCTGGAAGAGAGGCGTAAAGAGACAGGGGAGGGGTTAGAGTCTGGAAGAGAGGCGTAAAGAGACGGGGAGGGGTTAGAGTCTGGAAGAGAGGCGTAAAGAGACAGGGGAGGGGTTAGAGTCTGGAAGAGAGGCGTAAAGAGACGGGGAGGGGTTAGAGTCTGGAAGAGAGGCGTAAAGAGACTGGGAGGGGTTAGAGTCTGGAAGAGAGGCGTAAAGGGACGGGGGAGGGGTTAGAGTCTGGAAGAGAGGCGTAAAGGTACGGGGGAGGGGTTAGAGTCTGGAAGAGAGGCGTAAAGGGACGGGGAGGGGTTAGAGTCTGGAAGAGAGGCGTAAAGAGACTGGGGAGGGGTTAGAGTCTGGAAGAGAGGCGTAAAGAGACAGGGGAGGGGTTAGAGTCTGGAAGAGAGGCGTAAAGGGACGGGGGAGGGGTTAGAGTCTGGAAGAGAGGCGTAAAGAGACTGGGGAGGGGTTAGAGTCTGGAAGAGAGGCGTAAAGAGACAGGGGAGGGGTTAGAGTCTGGAAGAGAGGCGTAAAGGGACGGGGGAGGGGTTAGAGTCTGGAAGAGAGGCGTAAAGAGACGGGGGAGGGGTTAGAGTCTGGAAGAGAGGCGAAAAGAGACGGGGGAGGGGTTAGAGTCTGGAAGAGAGGCGTAAAGAGACGGGGGAGGGGTTAGAGTCTGGAAGAGAGGCGTAAAGAGACGGGGGAGGGGTTAGAGTCTGGAAGAGAGGCGTAAAGAGACGGGGGAGGGGTTAGAGTCTGGAAGAGAGGCGTAAAGGGACGGGGGAGGGGTTAGAGTCTGGAAGAGAGGCGTAAAGGGACGGGGGAGGGGTTAGAGTCTGGAAGAGAGGCGTAAAGGGACGGGGGAGGGGTTAGAGTCTGGAAGAGAGGCGTAAAGAGACTGGGGAGGGGTTAGAGTCTGGAAGAGAGGCGTAAAGAGACTGGGGAGGGGTTAGAGTCTGGAAGAGAGGCGTAAAGAGACAGGGGAGGGGTTAGAGTCTGGAAGAGAGGCGTAAAGAGACAGGGGAGGGGTTAGAGTCTGGAAGAGAAGCGTAAAGAGACAGGGGAGGGGTTAGAGTCTGGAAGAGAGGCGTAAAGAGACTGGGGAGGGGTTAGAGTCTGGAAGAGAGGCGTAAAGAGACAGGGGAGGGGTTAGAGTCTGGAAGAGAGGCGTAAAGAGACAGGGGAGGGGTTAGAGTCTGGAAGAGAGGCGTAAAGAGACAGGGAGGGGTTAGAGTCTGGAAGAGAGGCGTAAAGAGACGGGGGAGGGGTTAGAGTCTGGAAGAGAGGCGTAAAGAGACGGGGGAGGGGTTAGAGTCTGGAAGAGAGGCGTAAAGGGACGGGGGAGGGGTTAGAGTCTGGAAGAGAGGCGTAAAGAGACGGGGGAGGGGTTAGAGTCTGGAAGAGAGGCGTAAAGGGACGGGGAGGGTTTAGAGTCTGGAAGAGAGGCGTAAAGAGACAGGGGAGGGGTTAGAGTCTGGAAGAGAGGCGTAAAGAGACGGGGGAGGGGTTAGAGTCTGGAAGAGAGGCGTAAAGAGACGGGGGAGGGGTTAGAGTCTGGAAGAGAGGCGTAAAGAGACTGGGGAGGGGTTAGAGTCTGGAAGAGAGGCGTAAAGGGACGGGGGAGGGGTTAGAGTCTGGAAGAGAGGCGTAAAGAGACAGGGGAGGGGTTAGAGTCTGGAAGAGAGGCGAAAAGAGACAGGGGAGGGGTTAGAGTCTGGAAGAGAGGCGAAAAGAGACAGGGGAGGGGTTAGAGTCTGGAAGAGAGGCGTAAAGAGACAGGGGAGAGGTTAGAGTCTGGAAGAGAGGCGTAAAGAGACAGGGGAGGGGTTAGAGTCTGGAAGAGAGGCGTAAAGAGACAGGGGAGGGGTTAGAGTCTGGAAGAGAGGCGAAAAGAGACAGGGGAGGGGTTAGAGTCTGGAAGAGAGGCGAAAAGAGACAGGGGAGGGGTTAGAGTCTGGAAGAGAGGCGAAAAGAGACAGGGGAGGGGTTAGAGTCTGGAAGAGAGGCGTAAAGAGACGGGGAGGGGTTAGAGTCTGGAAGAGGCGAAAAGAGACGGGGGGGGGGGGGGGTTAGAGTCTGGAAGAGAGGCGTAAAGAGACGGGGAGGGGTTAGAGTCTGGAAGAGAGGCGTAAAGGGACGGGGGAGGGGTTAGAGTCTGGAAGAGAGGCGTAAAGAGAAGGGGAGGGGTTAGAGTCTGGAAGAGAGGCGTAAAGAGAAGGGGAGGGGTTAGAGTCTGGAAGAGAGGCGTAAAGAGACGGGGGAGGGGTTAGAGTCTGGAAGAGAGGCGTAAAGGGACGGGGGAGGGGTTAGAGTCTGGAAGAGAGGCGTAAAGGGACGGGGGAGGGGTTAGAGTCTGGAAGAGAGGCGTAAAGAGACTGGGAGGGGTTAGAGTCTGGAAGAGAGGCGTAAAGGGACGGGGGAGGGGTTAGAGTCTGGAAGAGAGGCGTAAAGGGACGGGGGAGGGGTTAGAGTCTGGAAGAGAGGCGTAAAGGGACGGGGAGGGGTTAGAGTCTGGAAGAGAGGCGTAAAGAGACTGGGGAGGGGTTAGAGTCTGGAAGAGAGGCGTAAAGAGACAGGGGAGGGGTTAGAGTCTGGAAGAGAGGCGTAAAGGGACGGGGGAGGGGTTAGAGTCTGGAAGAGAGGCGTAAAGAGACTGGGGAGGGGTTAGAGTCTGGAAGAGAGGCGTAAAGAGACAGGGGAGGGGTTAGAGTCTGGAAGAGAGGCGTAAAGGGACGGGGGAGGGGTTAGAGTCTGGAAGAGAGGCGTAAAGAGACGGGGGAGGGGTTAGAGTCTGGAAGAGAGGCGAAAAGAGACGGGGGAGGGGTTAGAGTCTGGAAGAGAGGCGTAAAGAGACAGGGGAGGGGTTAGAGTCTGGAAGAGAGGCGTAAAGAGACGGGGAGGGGTTAGAGTCTGGAAGAGAGGCGTAAAGGGACGGGGGAGGGGTTAGAGTCTGGAAGAGAGGCGTAAAGGGACGGGGGAGGGGTTAGAGTCTGGAAGAGAGGCGTAAAGGGACGGGGAGGGGTTAGAGTCTGGAAGAGAGGCGTAAAGGGACGGGGGAGGGGTTAGAGTCTGGAAGAGAGGCGTAAAGGGACGGGGGAGGGGTTAGAGTCTGGAAGAGAGGCGAAAAGAGACGGGGGAGGGGTTAGAGTCTGGAAGAGAGGCGAAAAGAGACGGGGGAGGGGTTAGAGTCTGGAAGAGAGGCGAAAAGAGACGGGGGAGGGGTTAGAGTCTGGAAGAGAGGCGAAAAGAGACGGGGGAGGGGTTAGAGTCTGGAAGAGAGGCGTAAAGAGACGGGGGAGGGGTTAGAGTCTGGAAGAGAGGCGAAAAGAGACGGGGGAGGGGTTAGAGTCTGGAAGAGAGGCGAAAAGAGACGGGGGAGGGGTTAGAGTCTGGAAGAGAGGCGAAAAGAGACGGGGGAGGGGTTAGAGTCTGGAAGAGAGGCGAAAAGAGACGGGGGAGGGGTTAGAGTCTGGAAGAGAGGCGAAAAGAGACGGGGGAGGGGTTAGAGTCTGGAAGAGAGGCGTAAAGAGACAGGGGAGGGGTTAGAGTCTGGAAGAGAGGCGTAAAGAGACAGGGGAGGGGTTAGAGTCTGGAAGAGAGGCGTAAAGAGACGGGGGAGGGGTTAGAGTCTGGAAGAGAGGCGTAAAGAGACGGGGGAGGGGTTAGAGTCTGGAAGAGAGGCGAAAAGAGACAGGGGAGGGGTTAGAGTCTGGAAGAGAGGCGAAAAGAGACAGGGGAGGGGTTAGAGTCTGGAAGAGAGGCGTAAAGAGACAGGGGAGAGGTTAGAGTCTGGAAGAGAGGCGTAAAGAGACAGGGGAGGGGTTAGAGTCTGGAAGAGAGGCGTAAAGAGACAGGGGAGGGGTTAGAGTCTGGAAGAGAGGCGAAAAGAGACAGGGGAGGGGTTAGAGTCTGGAAGAGAGGCGAAAAGAGACAGGGGAGGGGTTAGAGTCTGGAAGAGAGGCGAAAAGAGACAGGGGAGGGGTTAGAGTCTGGAAGAGAGGCGTAAAGAGACGGGGAGGGGTTAGAGTCTGGAAGAGGCGAAAAGAGACGGGGGGGGGGGGGGTTAGAGTCTGGAAGAGAGGCGTAAAGAGACGGGGAGGGGTTAGAGTCTGGAAGAGAGGCGTAAAGGGACGGGGGAGGGGTTAGAGTCTGGAAGAGAGGCGTAAAGAGAAGGGGAGGGGTTAGAGTCTGGAAGAGAGGCGTAAAGAGAAGGGGAGGGGTTAGAGTCTGGAAGAGAGGCGTAAAGAGACGGGGGAGGGGTTAGAGTCTGGAAGAGAGGCGTAAAGGGACGGGGGAGGGGTTAGAGTCTGGAAGAGAGGCGTAAAGGGACGGGGGAGGGGTTAGAGTCTGGAAGAGAGGCGTAAAGAGACTGGGAGGGGTTAGAGTCTGGAAGAGAGGCGTAAAGGGACGGGGGAGGGGTTAGAGTCTGGAAGAGAGGCGTAAAGGGACGGGGGAGGGGTTAGAGTCTGGAAGAGAGGCGTAAAGGGACGGGGAGGGGTTAGAGTCTGGAAGAGAGGCGTAAAGAGACTGGGGAGGGGTTAGAGTCTGGAAGAGAGGCGTAAAGAGACAGGGGAGGGGTTAGAGTCTGGAAGAGAGGCGTAAAGGGACGGGGGAGGGGTTAGAGTCTGGAAGAGAGGCGTAAAGAGACTGGGGAGGGGTTAGAGTCTGGAAGAGAGGCGTAAAGAGACAGGGGAGGGGTTAGAGTCTGGAAGAGAGGCGTAAAGGGACGGGGGAGGGGTTAGAGTCTGGAAGAGAGGCGTAAAGAGACGGGGGAGGGGTTAGAGTCTGGAAGAGAGGCGAAAAGAGACGGGGGAGGGGTTAGAGTCTGGAAGAGAGGCGTAAAGAGACAGGGGAGGGGTTAGAGTCTGGAAGAGAGGCGTAAAGAGACGGGGAGGGGTTAGAGTCTGGAAGAGAGGCGTAAAGGGACGGGGGAGGGGTTAGAGTCTGGAAGAGAGGCGTAAAGGGACGGGGGAGGGGTTAGAGTCTGGAAGAGAGGCGTAAAGGGACGGGGGAGGGGTTAGAGTCTGGAAGAGAGGCGTAAAGGGACGGGGGAGGGGTTAGAGTCTGGAAGAGAGGCGTAAAGGGACGGGGGAGGGGTTAGAGTCTGGAAGAGAGGCGTAAAGGGACGGGGGAGGGGTTAGAGTCTGGAAGAGAGGCGTAAAGGGACGGGGGAGGGGTTAGAGTCTGGAAGAGAGGCGTAAAGGGACGGGGGAGGGGTTAGAGTCTGGAAGAGAGGCGTAAAGGGACGGGGGAGGGGTTAGAGTCTGGAAGAGAGGCGTAAAGGGACGGGGGAGGGGTTAGAGTCTGGAAGAGAGGCGTAAAGGGACGGGGGAGGGGTTAGAGTCTGGAAGAGAGGCGTAAAGGGACGGGGGAGGGGTTAGAGTCTGGAAGAGAGGCGAAAAGAGACGGGGGAGGGGTTAGAGTCTGGAAGAGAGGCGAAAAGAGACGGGGGAGGGGTTAGAGTCTGGAAGAGAGGCGAAAAGAGACGGGGGAGGGGTTAGAGTCTGGAAGAGAGGCGAAAAGAGACGGGGGAGGGGTTAGAGTCTGGAAGAGAGGCGTAAAGAGACGGGGGAGGGGTTAGAGTCTGGAAGAGAGGCGTAAAGAGACAGGGGAGGGGTTAGAGTCTGGAAGAGAGGCGTAAAGAGACAGGGGAGGGGTTAGAGTCTGGAAGAGAGGCGTAAAGAGACGGGGGAGGGGTTAGAGTCTGGAAGAGAGGCGTAAAGAGACGGGGGAGGGGTTAGAGTCTGGAAGAGAGGCGAAAAGAGACAGGGGAGGGGTTAGAGTCTGGAAGAGAGGCGAAAAGAGACAGGGGAGGGGTTAGAGTCTGGAAGAGAGGCGTAAAGAGACAGGGGAGGGGTTAGAGTCTGGAAGAGAGGCGAAAAGAGACAGGGGAGGGGTTAGAGTCTGGAAGAGAGGCGAAAAGAGACAGGGGAGGGGTTAGAGTCTGGAAGAGAGGCGTAAAGAGACAGGGGAGGGGTTAGAGTCTGGAAGAGAGGCGAAAAGAGACAGGGGAGGGGTTAGAGTCTGGAAGAGAGGCGTAAAGAGACAGGGGAGAGGTTAGAGTCTGGAAGAGAGGCGTAAAGAGACAGGGGAGGGGTTAGAGTCTGGAAGAGAGGCGTAAAGAGACAGGGGAGGGGTTAGAGTCTGGAAGAGAGGCGAAAAGAGACAGGGGAGGGGTTAGAGTCTGGAAGAGAGGCGAAAAGAGACAGGGGAGGGGTTAGAGTCTGGAAGAGAGGCGAAAAGAGACAGGGGAGGGGTTAGAGTCTGGAAGAGAGGCGTAAAGAGACGGGGAGGGGTTAGAGTCTGGAAGAGGCGAAAAGAGACGGGGGGGGGGGGGTTAGAGTCTGGAAGAGAGGCGTAAAGAGACGGGGAGGGGTTAGAGTCTGGAAGAGAGGCGTAAAGGGACGGGGGAGGGGTTAGAGTCTGGAAGAGAGGCGTAAAGAGAAGGGGAGGGGTTAGAGTCTGGAAGAGAGGCGTAAAGAGACGGGGGAGGGGTTAGAGTCTGGAAGAGAGGCGTAAAGAGACGGGGAGGGGTTAGAGTCTGGAAGAGAGGCGTAAAGAGACGGGGAGGGGTTAGAGTCTGGAAGAGAGGCGTAAAGAGACGGGGAGGGGTTAGAGTCTGGAAGAGAGGCGTAAAGAGACAGGGGAGGGGTTAGAGTCTGGAAGAGAGGCGAAAAGAGACAGGGGAGGGGTTAGAGTCTGGAAGAGAGGCGTAAAGAGACAGGGGAGAGGTTAGAGTCTGGAAGAGAGGCGTAAAGAGACAGGGGAGGGGTTAGAGTCTGGAAGAGAGGCGTAAAGAGACAGGGGAGGGGTTAGAGTCTGGAAGAGAGGCGTAAAGGGACGGGGGAGGGGTTAGAGTCTGGAAGAGAGGCGTAAAGAGACGGGGGAGGGGTTAGAGTCTGGAAGAGAGGCGAAAAGAGACAGGGGAGGGGTTAGAGTCTGGAAGAGGCGAAAAGAGACGGGGGGGGGGGGGGGTTAGAGTCTGGAAGAGAGGCGTAAAGAGACGGGGAGGGGTTAGAGTCTGGAAGAGAGGCGTAAAGGGACGGGGGAGGGGTTAGAGTCTGGAAGAGAGGCGTAAAGAGAAGGGGAGGGGTTAGAGTCTGGAAGAGAGGCGTAAAGAGACGGGGGAGGGGTTAGAGTCTGGAAGAGAGGCGTAAAGAGACGGGGAGGGGTTAGAGTCTGGAAGAGAGGCGTAAAGAGACGGGGAGGGGTTAGAGTCTGGAAGAGAGGCGTAAAGAGACGGGGAGGGGTTAGAGTCTGGAAGAGAGGCGTAAAGAGACAGGGGAGGGGTTAGAGTCTGGAAGAGAGGCGAAAAGAGACAGGGGAGGGGTTAGAGTCTGGAAGAGAGGCGTAAAGAGACAGGGGAGAGGTTAGAGTCTGGAAGAGAGGCGTAAAGAGACAGGGGAGGGGTTAGAGTCTGGAAGAGAGGCGTAAAGAGACAGGGGAGGGGTTAGAGTCTGGAAGAGAGGCGTAAAGGGACGGGGGAGGGGTTAGAGTCTGGAAGAGAGGCGTAAAGAGACGGGGGAGGGGTTAGAGTCTGGAAGAGAGGCGAAAAGAGACAGGGGAGGGGTTAGAGTCTGGAAGAGAGGCGTAAAGAGACGGGGAGGGGTTAGAGTCTGGAAGAGAGGCGTAAAGGGACGGGGGAGGGGTTAGAGTCTGGAAGAGAGGCGTAAAGGGACGGGGGAGGGGTTAGAGTCTGGAAGAGAGGCGTAAAGGGACGGGGGAGGGGTTAGAGTCTGGAAGAGAGGCGTAAAGGGACGGGGGAGGGGTTAGAGTCTGGAAGAGAGGCGTAAAGGGACGGGGGAGGGGTTAGAGTCTGGAAGAGAGGCGTAAAGGGACGGGGGAGGGGTTAGAGTCTGGAAGAGAGGCGTAAAGGGACGGGGGAGGGGTTAGAGTCTGGAAGAGAGGCGTAAAGGGACGGGGGAGGGGTTAGAGTCTGGAAGAGAGGCGTAAAGGGACGGGGGAGGGGTTAGAGTCTGGAAGAGAGGCGTAAAGGGACGGGGGAGGGGTTAGAGTCTGGAAGAGAGGCGTAAAGGGACGGGGGAGGGGTTAGAGTCTGGAAGAGAGGCGTAAAGGGACGGGGGAGGGGTTAGAGTCTGGAAGAGAGGCGTAAAGGGACGGGGGAGGGGTTAGAGTCTGGAAGAGAGGCGAAAAGAGACGGGGGAGGGGTTAGAGTCTGGAAGAGAGGCGAAAAGAGACGGGGGAGGGGTTAGAGTCTGGAAGAGAGGCGAAAAGAGACGGGGGAGGGGTTAGAGTCTGGAAGAGAGGCGAAAAGAGACGGGGGAGGGGTTAGAGTCTGGAAGAGAGGCGTAAAGAGACGGGGGAGGGGTTAGAGTCTGGAAGAGAGGCGTAAAGAGACAGGGGAGGGGTTAGAGTCTGGAAGAGAGGCGTAAAGAGACAGGGGAGGGGTTAGAGTCTGGAAGAGAGGCGTAAAGAGACGGGGGAGGGGTTAGAGTCTGGAAGAGAGGCGTAAAGAGACGGGGGAGGGGTTAGAGTCTGGAAGAGAGGCGAAAAGAGACAGGGGAGGGGTTAGAGTCTGGAAGAGAGGCGAAAAGAGACAGGGGAGGGGTTAGAGTCTGGAAGAGAGGCGTAAAGAGACAGGGGAGGGGTTAGAGTCTGGAAGAGAGGCGTAAAGAGACAGGGGAGGGGTTAGAGTCTGGAAGAGAGGCGAAAAGAGACAGGGGAGGGGTTAGAGTCTGGAAGAGAGGCGAAAAGAGACAGGGGAGGGGTTAGAGTCTGGAAGAGAGGCGTAAAGAGACAGGGGAGGGGTTAGAGTCTGGAAGAGAGGCGAAAAGAGACAGGGGAGGGGTTAGAGTCTGGAAGAGAGGCGTAAAGAGACAGGGGAGAGGTTAGAGTCTGGAAGAGAGGCGTAAAGAGACAGGGGAGGGGTTAGAGTCTGGAAGAGAGGCGTAAAGAGACAGGGGAGGGGTTAGAGTCTGGAAGAGAGGCGAAAAGAGACAGGGGAGGGGTTAGAGTCTGGAAGAGAGGCGAAAAGAGACAGGGGAGGGGTTAGAGTCTGGAAGAGAGGCGAAAAGAGACAGGGGAGGGGTTAGAGTCTGGAAGAGAGGCGTAAAGAGACGGGGAGGGGTTAGAGTCTGGAAGAGGCGAAAAGAGACGGGGGGGGGGGGGGTTAGAGTCTGGAAGAGAGGCGTAAAGAGACGGGGAGGGGTTAGAGTCTGGAAGAGAGGCGTAAAGGGACGGGGGAGGGGTTAGAGTCTGGAAGAGAGGCGTAAAGAGAAGGGGAGGGGTTAGAGTCTGGAAGAGAGGCGTAAAGAGACGGGGGAGGGGTTAGAGTCTGGAAGAGAGGCGTAAAGAGACGGGGAGGGGTTAGAGTCTGGAAGAGAGGCGTAAAGAGACGGGGAGGGGTTAGAGTCTGGAAGAGAGGCGTAAAGAGACGGGGAGGGGTTAGAGTCTGGAAGAGAGGCGTAAAGAGACAGGGGAGGGGTTAGAGTCTGGAAGAGAGGCGTAAAGAGACAGGGGAGGGGTTAGAGTCTGGAAGAGAGGCGAAAAGAGACAGGGGAGGGGTTAGAGTCTGGAAGAGAGGCGTAAAGAGACAGGGGAGAGGTTAGAGTCTGGAAGAGAGGCGTAAAGAGACAGGGGAGGGGTTAGAGTCTGGAAGAGAGGCGTAAAGAGACAGGGGAGGGGTTAGAGTCTGGAAGAGAGGCGAAAAGAGACAGGGGAGGGGTTAGAGTCTGGAAGAGAGGCGAAAAGAGACAGGGGAGGGGTTAGAGTCTGGAAGAGAGGCGAAAAGAGACAGGGGAGGGGTTAGAGTCTGGAAGAGAGGCGTAAAGAGACGGGGAGGGGTTAGAGTCTGGAAGAGGCGAAAAGAGACGGGGGGGGGGTTAGAGTCTGGAAGAGAGGCGTAAAGAGACGGGGAGGGGTTAGAGTCTGGAAGAGAGGCGTAAAGGGACGGGGGAGGGGTTAGAGTCTGGAAGAGAGGCGTAAAGAGAAGGGGAGGGGTTAGAGTCTGGAAGAGAGGCGTAAAGAGACGGGGGAGGGGTTAGAGTCTGGAAGAGAGGCGTAAAGAGACGGGGAGGGGTTAGAGTCTGGAAGAGAGGCGTAAAGAGACGGGGAGGGGTTAGAGTCTGGAAGAGAGGCGTAAAGAGACGGGGAGGGGTTAGAGTCTGGAAGAGAGGCGTAAAGAGACGGGGGAGGGGTTAGAGTCTGGAAGAGAGGCGTAAAGAGACAGGGAGGGGTTAGAGTCTGGAAGAGAGGCGTAAAGAGACGGGGGAGGGGTTAGAGTCTGGAAGAGAGGCCTAAAGAGATGGGGGAGGGGTTAGAGTCTGGAAGAGAGGCGTAAAGAGACAGGGGAGGGGTTAGAGTCTGGAAGAGAGGCGTAAAGAGACAGGGGAGGGGTTAGAGTCTGGAAGAGAGGCGTAAAGAGACAGGGGAGGGGTTAGAGTCTGGAAGAGAGGCGTAAAGAGACGGGGGAGGGTTTAGAGTCTGGAAGAGAGGCGAACAGAGACAGGGGAGGGGTTAGAGTCTGGAAGAGAGGCGTAAAGAGACGGGAAGGGGTTAGAGTCTGGAAGAGAGGCGTAAAGAGACGGGGGAGGGGTTAGAGTCTGGAAGAGAGGCGTAAAGGGACGGGGGAGGGGTTAGAGTCCGGAAGAGAGGCGTAAAGGGACGGGGGAGGGGTTAGAGTCTGGAAGAGAGGCGTAAAGAGACGGGGGAGGGGTTAGAGTCTGGAAGAGAGGCGTAAAGAGACGGGGGAGGGGTTAGAGTCTGGAAGAGAGGCGTAAAGGGACGGGGGAGGGGTTAGAGTCCGGAAGAGAGGCGTAAAGGGACGGGGGAGGGGTTAGAGTCTGGAAGAGAGGCGTAAAGAGACGGGGGAGGGGTTAGAGTCGAAGAGAGGCGTAAAGAGACGGGGAGGGGTTAGAGTCTGGAAGAGAGGCCTAAAGAGACAGGGGAGGGGTTAGAGTCTGGAAGAGAGGCGAAAAGAGACAGGGGAGGGGTTAGAGTCTGGAAGAGAGGAGAGGAAAAGATGGATGGCGTTTGATGGTAGGAGAAAATAGGATTAAAGAGATGAAATGTAGGACAAGAGGCAAAGGGAGAAGTAAAGAAAATGTTTTTTATTGTGGGAGAGAAGATGAAGTTGCTATGGATGGTTGAGATGTGAGAAACAAAATGGCTTATTTTTCCATCATCTACAGGTATATTATATTTCTCCTTGCAGGTGTTATTGCTGCCTTACACAAAACAGAGCAAGGTTGTATTCTCCTGACGTAGCGTACAGAATGTGTTCTAGAACGGATGTGTTCTGTTCCACAGTCAGGGTCAAGGATGTGGCTAGGTGAGGACGGTAGTGGAAGGAATCGTACTAACAATGCCCCAGCCCCTGACAAACCATTCACAACTTACTGTTGCGAGTTAAAA
The DNA here is from genome assembly GCF_045679555.1 of Salvelinus alpinus. Lineage (NCBI taxonomy): Eukaryota > Metazoa > Chordata > Actinopteri > Salmoniformes > Salmonidae > Salvelinus > Salvelinus alpinus. Next base: position 8,502,386 of record NC_092087.1, read on the forward strand.
CACAATACACCAAGGTGCAATTTCAAAATGTGGTCGTACATCAGCATCTTCTCTCTTTTATGTCAGTCACTCAACTATCTGAACTTAGCAATCATGGTCGAATTACCAGATTTATAAACGCAATCATGGTCTCACTCAGATATATTCAAAATTGCTAAATCTCCTCTCCACCCCATGGCAAAATGTGTAGAATTGCAGCAAACATGCTTTAAACAACATTTTCTATAAACTGCATAGCAAAATGTGTACAATTGCACGAAACTAACTATAAAACGGAAGGAATATATATATATATATATATATGTAAGAGGGGCCACTAAAATGTTTTGCTCGCAGTGGGGGGGGGGGGGGGGGTAATGTAGAACCGCGAGCAACTGCGGCCCCTCGAGTTCAGATTGTTTTGAGGTCTCCACCATAATCCCCCGATCTTTTATTTTATTTAACTAGGCAAGTAAGTTAAGAACAAATTCTTATTTACAATGACGGCCTAGGAACAGTGGGTTAACTGCCTTGTTCAGGGGCAGAACGACAGATTTTTACCTTGTCAGCTCGGGGATTCGATCTAGCAACCTTTCGGTTACTGGCTCAACGCTCTAACCACTAGGCTGATTCTCTGGATAGAGGATGTTTCAATGGCGTGAAAATTAGATTAAAATCATCGCCGTTATTTAAGAATAACCATAAGACATTTATAAATAGAAAACATTGGTAAGCAGCAACAAGTGGATAAAAATCAATGTGTTGAAATACATGCAGGGGGTGCTTTGTTATAGATCGGAAGTCAATTGAACGATCATTGAAGGACAACAAACATCAGCACCAGCCAACACAACAGATTGAATTAAAAACAACCTTGTATTGAATAAAGGCCACCTTATTTTGCATTCACAAAACAATTTCCCCTCACAACCATCTTAAAAATGTGCAGTTTGCATCAAAGTTTTAAAAAACAAATCGAATGCATCTAGTACCCCATACAATGCACATATTTCCTAATATATATATAGGGGTATAGATTAATTTATAACATGTAAACATTATACCAAATTCACACTTAAAAATCATACCAAACAATGGTTACGGAAACAGGCACTACTTGCAGGTGTACAATGAAAACCCCCCCCTCCACATCACTCACCAATCCATGCGCTAGGAACTCAAACAGGCGACTTCGTGTTTCTGAATGCATGAGTGCTTATAGAAGTTGTAGCGACAGTAGCAGGCTGAAGAATAAACGGATCACGAGCCCCCTCCAATAGAACAGACCAGCGAGGCTAAAGCAAGAGGCACACCCCTCTCTCTCCCTCTCCGACAGCCTTCGGGGGAGGGCTGTGCTGTGTTTGGTTGTCATCAACGCTGATGCACTCTGCCCTCTCCTGTTCTCTCCTGTAATGCAAGCTACAGCCTCACACTGTCTGCAGATCACAACACACCTGGGTCGTGTTCATTATGCTATGACGTAACAAAACATTTTGAAATGTAAAAAAAATATATGAAAATGAGCATTTCTTATTGGACAAGTCCAGGTAGTCAGTGTTTGGAATCTCATGACCCTGCACCCGGCCTTCAGCCTCTGCTGAAAAAACGACCATCTGGTGTCTTCTATTTATTCCTTAGCTTTCATCCACAGCAGAGAACGTATTCTCACATTCGTCACCATAGTGATTTCAATGAGTCACGTAGACAGAACAAGTTCTAAAGCAGAGGTTTGTGAATTAATAAAACATTTAAAAAAGGATAGCTGGAAGAGAACTAGCCACTGAAAAGCTTGCTTCAAAATTATTTCTTTATCGTCATTTTGTTTAAAAAACCTCTTACCCGTTGTGTTCAAGGTAGAAGGACATTGGAGTTAACATACGAGGACAAATCAAGGTGGATGTATCTTTTCACTAATAAACTGCCCACACGACATTTGTAAAACGTGGCCATTACTGTGTGTGTGTGTGAGGCGACTGAAGAATGCAACAAAATCCATTAATTTCTAGAAATCATTTTTTCACTCCATTCACCACATCTCTGTGCAACCTTGGTTTTCTACAGAACAATTGGAGAGTGCTTCTAAGGCTAACAGAATGTGTGGCTGAGTGACTATGAAGGATGCTGCTGTCGCTGAGGTTGCCGTTTGTGTTCCACGTAGTCAAGGACACGAGAGAAGAGTAGACCCAGAACATCCTTTCACTGAGAAATGCTTTTCAGTTGAATTGTTGTAATAACAACAACAATAAAAATGGGTGAATGTGTACACTGTGTCAAATTGAATGACCACATACTGACCCCCCCCCCAAACATTTACCTAGCAGTACTTCTGTATTTTTTATCTTACTAAAGCCCCAAACACATTTTGCTCTGCCAGAAATAACCCCTCTCATCTGCAACTGTAGCTGCCGGCATCAAACGGTTGGCATCATTAGCTGTGATAACCATTGATATCAAACAGCTGTATAGTCGTAGCAGGAGATTCTTTTTTCCCGACCAACCTTTGCTAAGCCGATACTTTCTTAAAATTCTCGATTTGGAAGTCACCGTTTTGCTCCATGAAGTAATCCAACGATGTATATGTTCGCCATTTTGTCTATTTCTCATCGAGACAGGTGAGTGTCTTTCAAAGCGATCAATGATTTCTGAGTCTCACTCAAGTGTATCACACCCACACGTCTCAACCAATGAGAGAAAGTATACATTGTTGGATTACTTCACGGGGCAAACATTTAAATTTAACAGATTTTTTTTTAAATCAAACGTTCCCTCTGCAGCTAGCCTTGAGAGTTTAGAAGACATCAGTGACTTCTATGTCAAGAATGAAGAAAAAAAGGTTTAGTCGACAAAATCTCCTGCTACGGCTAACGTTATACAGCTGCCTCATTCCAATGGTTTTCACAGCAGCTAATGTTGAAACCCATTTGATGCCATCAGCTACTGCAACTGATCATGACCGCCATGTTCTTATCACTCTCCCAAAGTACCCAGTGTGTGGTAAGGCCTGTTCCAAAATTGCTACAGATTGTGCACCAGATGTGTGATTATTATGTATCCATTACTGGGCGTTACAGGTTAGCTTATTGAAAAAGCTACCCTGTTTCAACTAACCTGCTCTTGGCGATACTATCTGCGTTCTCGATTTGGGGGAAAATACATTTTATAAAAATGTCCGTCTCTAGTTGTAGGTGGTTCTACAACAACCAGAGTAAACTCAGAATGATATTAAAACTGTTTTGTACCGGTCAAGGACGTTCCTCGCCATCTTAGCTGCCGCACGTCTAGCGTCCCCTAGCGTCTTAGCAGGAACTAATCGTTTCTATGCGACACCACCACGTGTAGAAGTAGATGACACTGTGTCACAGCATGATAAAAACAAAGATCTACACCAGGGATATCCAACCGGGCGTCCACGATTTTAAAAAAAATGTTTATTTCAATGTTTTATGAATATCGCTAGCAACAACAGAAAACACATTTTAAATAACAGTAGAAAGAGGATAATATATTTTTTAATGATGTCAACTATTTTGCAACTCCTAATATTGAGCAAATTGCACTCATTGGAGCTCATTACACTAAACAGGAGTATCGCACCTGCGGGTACGGGCCACGGCAAGAGCCGCTGGTTATCCTTCTTGACTTGGACATTCATTTTTGGCTCACTTTTGTTTAACCAGCTAAACTGCTGCTTTGAACAAAAATCAGAGTTTTTCTAGCTAATAGGCTGTTATGGTTTGTACTTCCTCTTCCAATTATAATGTCAAAATGGTCAAAATAATGAAAAATGATCTAGCAAATCTATTCAAAATGTTTATTACTTCCCTTTGCCATTATCGTTCACCTGACGACAAGCTGTGAAAAAAAACCTTTTGGGTTAACATATGATGGGGTCTCTGCATCGCCAGTTTGCCTCGGCATTTCTCACATGATACAAAACATGGATTTAATAGTTTTGAGTCCTCTGGTTTTTGTAAAACCACCTGCAACTGGACAGACATTTATAAAGATACCTTTTCTCCTGAATCAAGAACAAAGACTGTCACAAACAGCAGACTAGTTGAAACCTCTATGGAGGCATTTTGTATAAACAAACCTGTAACACCCAGTAATGAAAACATAGTTATCACTTATCTGGAGAGGTCAAAGGCCGGCAGATGGTATCGAGTTGTTTCGTCAAATCTTATGTCACATGTGCCGAATACATATGAAATACAGTGAAATGCTTACTTACAAGCCCTTAACCAACAATGTAGCTGAGAAAATACAGAGAAAGAGGTAAGAATAACAAATCATTAAAGAGCAGAAGTAAATAACAATAGCGGGGCCTATATACAGGGGGTTACGGTACAGAGTCAATGTGGAGGCTATATACAGGGTGTTACGGTACAGAGTCAATGTGGAGGCTATATACAGGGTGTTACAGTACAGAGTCAATGTGGAGGCTATATACAGGGGGTAATGATGGGGAGGCAATACAAAAGTATGGGTAGCCATTTGATTAGCTGTTCAGGAGTCTTATGGCTTGGGGGGTAGAAGCTGTTTAGAAGCCTCTTGGACCTAGACATGGAGCTCCGGTACCGCTTGCCGTGCGGTAGCAGAGAGAACAGTCTATGACTAGGGTGGCTACCTGGTATAGAGATCCTGGATGGCAGGAAGCTTGGCCCCGGTGATCTACTCGGCCATGCGCACTACCCTCTGTAGTGCCTCACGGTCGGCGGCCGAGCAGTTGCCGTCAGGATGCCCTCGATGGTGCAGTTGTCAAATCTTTTGAGGATCTCAGGACCCATGGAACATCTTTTCAGTCTCCTGAGGGGGATTAGGTTTTGTCATGCCCTCTTCACGACTGTCTTAGTGTGTTTGGACCATGTTAGTTTGTTGATGATGTGGACGCCAAGGAACTTGAAGCTCTCAACCTGCTCCACTACAGCCCCGTCGATGAGAATGGGGGCGTGCTTGGCCCTCCTTTTCCTGTAGTCCACAATCATCTCCTTTGTCTTGATAACGTTGAGGGAGAGGTTGTTGTCCTTGTGTAACGGATGTGAAATGGCTAGCTAGTTAGCGGGTACGCGCTAGTAGCGTTTCAATCAGTTACGTCACTTGCTCTGAAACCTAGATGTAGTGTTGCCCCTTGCTCTGCAAGGGCCGCGGCTTTTGTGGAGCGATGGGTAACGACGCTTCGTGGGTGTCAGTTCTTGATGTGTGCAGAGGGTCCCTGGTTCGCGCCCGTGTCGGGGCGAGGGGACGTACTAAAGTTGAACTGTTACATTGATGCTGTTGACCCGGATCACTGGTTGCTGCGGAAAAGGAGGAGGTTGAAAGGGGGGTGAGTGTAACGGATGTGAAATGGCTAGCTAGTTAGCGGGTACGCGCTAGTAGCGTTTCAATCAGTTACGTCACTTGCTCTGAAACCTAGATGTAGTGTTGCATCGAACGTATAGCCAGCAGCATATTCCAGCGGCTTTTGTGGAGCGATGGGTAACGACGCTTTGTGGGTGTCAGTTGTTGATGTGTGCAGAGGGTCCCTGGTTCGCGCCCGTGTCGGGGCGAGGGGACTGTTTAAAGTTAAACTGTTACACTTGCACCACACAGTCAGGTCTCGGACCTCCTCCCTATAGGCTGTCTCATCATTGTCGGTGATCAGGCATACCACTTGTGTCAGCAGCAAACTTAATGATGGTGTTGGAGTCGTGCCTGGCCGTGCAGTCATGAGTGAACAGGGAGTACAGGAGGGGACTGAGCACGCACCCGAGGGGCCCCAGTGTTGAGGATCAGTGTGGCGGATGTGTTACCTACCCTTACCACCTGGGGATGGCCCGCCAGGAAATCCAGGAACCAGTTGCAGAGGGAGGTGTTTAGTCCCAGGGTCCTTGGCTTAGTGATGAGCTTTGAGAGCCCTATGGTGTTGAACGCTGAGCTGTAGTCAATGAATAGCATTCTCACATAGGTGTTCCTTTTGTCCAGGTGGGAAAGGGCAGTGTGGAGAGCAATAGAGATTGCATCGTCTGTGGATCTGTTGGTGCGGTATGCAAATTGGAGTGGGTCTAGGGTTTCTGGGATAATGGTATTGATGTGAGCCATGACCAGCCTTTCAAAGCATTTCATGGCTACAGACGTCTGTGCTACGGGTCGGTAGTCATTTAGGCAGGTTACCTTAGTGTTCTTGGGCACAGGGACTATGGTGGTCTGCTTGAAACATGTTATTACAGACTCAGACAGGGAGAGGTTGAAAATGTAATTGAAGACACTTGCCAGTTGGTCAGCACATGCTCGGAGTACACGTCCTGGTAATCCGTCTGGCCCAGCGGCCTTGTGAATGTTGACCTGTTTAAAGGTCTTACATCGGCTGCAGAGAGCGTGATCAAACAGTCGTCTGGAACAGCTGATGCACTCATGCATGTTTCAGTGTTACTTGCCTCGAAGAGAGCATAGAAGTTATTTAGCTCGTGTCACTGGGCAGCTCTCAGCTGTGCTTCCCTTTGTAGTCTGTAATAGTTTGCAAGCCCTGCCACATCCGACGAGTGTCGGAGCCGGTGTAGTACTATTCGATCTTAGTCCTGTATTGATGCTTTGCCTGTTTGATGGTTCGTCGGAGGGCATATTGGGATTTCTTATAAGCTTCCGGGTTAGAGTCCCTTACCTTGAAAGTGGCAGCTTTACCCTTTAGCCCAGTGCGGATGTTGCCTGTAATCCATGGCTTCTGGTTGGGGTATGTACATACAGTCACTGTGGGGACGACGTCCTCATTGCACTTATTGATAAAGCCAGTGACTGATGTGGTGTACTCCTCAATGCCATCGGAAGAATCCCGGAACATATTCCAGTCTGTGCTAGCAAAACAGTCCTGTAGTTTTGCACCTGCTTCATCTGACCACTTTTTTTATAGACAGAGTCACTGGTGCTTAATTTTTGCTTGTAAGCAGAAATCAGGAGGATAGAGTTATGGTCAGATTTACAAATGGAGGGCGAGGGAGAGCTTTGTACACGTCTCGGTGTGTGGAGTAAAGGTGGTCTAGAATTTTTTCCCCTCTGGTTGCACATTTAACATGCTGATAGAAATGAGGTAAAACTGATTTAAAGTTTCTCTGCATTAAAGTCCCCGGCCACTAGGAGCGCCGCCTCTGGATGAGCGTTTTCCGGTTTGCTTATGGCGGACTACAGCTCGAGTGCGGTTTTAGTGCCAGCATCGGTCTGTGGTGGTATGTAGACAGCTACGAAAAACACAGATGAAGACTCTCTAGGTAGATAGTGTGGTCTACAGCTTATCATGAGATACTCTACCTCAGGCGAACAAAACCTCGAGACTTCCTTAGATATCGTGCACCAGCTGTTTACATAAATGCATAGGCCCCTGCCCGTGTCTTACCAGAGGCTGCTGTTCTGTCCTGCCGATAGAGTGTATAACCTGCCAGCTGTATGTTATTAATGTCGTCGTTCAGCCACAACTCGGTGAAACATAAGATATTATTTTTATTTTTATTTTTTTTACCCCCTTTTCTCCCCAATTTTCGTGGTATCCAATCGCTAGTAATTACTATCTTGTCTCATCACTACAACTCCCGTACGGGCTCGGGAGAGACGAAGGTCGAAAGTCATGCGTCCTCCGAAGCACAACCCAACCAAGCCGCACTGCTTCTTAACACAGCGCGCCTCCAACCCGGAAGCCAGCCGCACCAATGTTTCGGAAAAAACACCGTGCACCTGGCCCCCTCGGTTAGCGCGCACTGCGCCCGGCCCGCCACAGGAGTCGCTGGAGCGCGATGAGACAAGGATATCCCTACCGGCCAAACACTCCCTAACCCGGACGACGCTAGGCCAATTGTGCGTCGCCCCACGGACCTCCCGGTCACTGCCGGCTGCGACAGAGCCTGGGCGCGAACCCAGAGACTCTGGTGGCGCAGCTAGCGCTGCGATGCAGTGTCCTAGACCACTGCGCCACCCGGGAGGCCCGATATTACAGTTTTTAATGTCCCATTTGTAGGATATACATGCTTTCAGTTCATCCCATTTATTTTCAAGCGATTGAACATTAGCTAGCAAGGCATCCTGATCTCTTTCCGCGAAACCCACGTTTCCTTTTCCAGCGAATCACGGGGATCTGGGCCTGGTCTGGTGTCTGTAGTGTATCCCTCGCGTCTGACTCATTGAAGAAGAACTCCTCGTCCAGTTTGATGTTAGTAATCCCAGTTCTGATGTACAGAAGCTCTTTTCGGTCATAAGAGACGGTAGCAGCAACATTATGTACAAAACAAGTTACGAACATACCGAAAAGACAAACAAAATAGCACGGTTGGTTAAGAGCCGATAAGACGGCAGCCATCCCGTCCGGCGCCATCAAAAGATCTTACCCTCCAAAGGGAATCTATGCAGCTGGCTATACACTTGTATCCCCCGTGGACCTGTTTGTAGATTAAACTTTCTCCATTCAGGCTGCAAAGGCGTCGATTTGGTGGGGAAATATGCTTTCTTTCTTTATGCAGCACCCTGTTCCACCATGCTATGGTGGCTAATGCTACTTCCTGACATTACATTCAGACCAAGGGTAAACAGACTGCTGCAACCTGATTGGCTGAACGCAACATCTGGGACTAGCATTTAGCCCCTCTATTATGGTGGAGAATATCGTTTCATAAAGAAGTTACGCATCATTTCCATCTTGTCACCATGAAAATCAAGAAATCGATGCATTTGCAGCCTGAATGGAGACTGTTTTATGTAAGAACCGTTCCACAGGGGATACGAACGTATAGCCAGCAGCACAGATTCCCATTGGAGGGAAAGAACCGGTCCACAGGGGATACGAACGTATAGCCAGCAGCATAGATTCCCATTGGAGGGAAAGAACCGGTCCACAGGGGATACGAACGTATAGCCAGCAGCATAGATTCCCATTGGAGGGAAAGAACCGGTCCACAGGGGATACGAACGTATAGCCAGCAGCACAGATTCCCATTGGAGGGAAAGAACCGGTCCACAGGCGATACGAACGTATAGCCAGCAGCACAGATTCCCATTGGACGGGAAAGAACCGGTCCACAGGGGATACGAACGTATAGCCAGCAGCATAGATTCCCATTGGAGGGAAAGAACCGGTCCACAGGGGATACGAACGTATAGCCAGCAGCATAGATTCCCATTGGAGGGAAAGAACCGGTCCACAGGGGATACGAACGTATAGCCAGCAGCATAGATTCCCATTGGACGGGAAAGAACCAGTCCACAGGGGATACGAACGTATAGCCAGCAGCATAGATTCCCATTGGAGGGAAAGATGAAAGGACTCAATATCGCCAACTTAGCTGGTTCATCGTTTCCCATTGTGAGGAAGTTAGGCGAGCAAGCATTTTAGCTAGGTAGCCTATGAAAACAACTAAAAGCTGACAAGAGCTGTGGACCGTTTTGCCAACATGAAAGAGTTGAGGACAGCATTGTCATTCAACTAGTCTACAAGTAGGGTGAATCGCCAAAAATGTTGTTTTACTTGGGCACACAGACTGAAATCAGTACCATGGACAGCCCCATTATTTCTCTCTCTACTTTGCACATTCTTCCACTGCAAATCTACCACTCCAGTGTTTTATTTGCTATATTGTATTTACTTCACCACCATGGCCCTTTTTGTGCCTTTTCCTTCCCTTATCACCTCATTTGCTCACATTGTATATCGATTTATTTTCCTACTGTATTATTGACTGTATGTTTGTTTTTCTCCATGTGTAACTCTGTGTTGTTGTATGTGTCGAACTGCTATGCTTTATCTTGGCCAGGTCGCAATTGTAAATGAGAACTTGTTCTCAACTTGCCTACCTGGTTAAATAAAGGTGAAATAAAAAAATAAAAATGATATTTAGTAACATTGATTGGACTAAATTGTCTCTGATATCTTTAAGTTTGTTTTCAGTGTATTAAACTAAGCATATATAGCCTTGTTGATTTGATGTGAATGTTTAAGTTGAAATGGTGCTGGAATAACAGAGTATTGGAATAAAGGAGGCAATACTATCGTTGCCTTTGTGCTGACTTGCGGAAACTCTGTGGCTCTAAATCAGTAGTTGTTTAGTACAACTGTCAAACATTAACTTGTTGGACCATGTTCCAGGTCATGTAACTGTTAACATGCAATATTTGCTTTGTGGACTTCACCAGACAGATGTTGCTCTCCAGGTTTTGTGATGAAACAAACTTATGTGAAGTTGAATTTATTCCGCCGCTGTGTGACTTGTATTTTTGTTGTCACTGCCTTATTGTAATCTCACGGTGGCCTATGAACAAATGAGCAAACGATGCAATTATCATTGTAATATGGCTTTTTTACTGGCTTGGCTTGTCCAGTGACTTGACTCACGCACCGCTACTGAAAAGAAGAGTGCATGGTTATTAAGACCAGATCGTTCTTCCAAGATGTTTAGACCTTCATTACATTTAAGTCATTTAGCAGACGCTTTTATCCAGAGTGATTTACAGGAGCAATTATGATTAAGTGTCTTGCTCAAGGGCACATCGACATTTTTCACCTTGTCAGCTCGGGGATTCGAACCTGCGATCTTTCGGTTACTTTAAGCTATGAAATATGAATCAGTGGTTATAAAATGTGCAACAGGTCACCTCAGGAGTAAATGTAAGTTCGCTTTTCATAGCCGACACAGAGCAGAGGTCGAGACAGCAGGTGCGGTAGAGACCCACACACCACCCACTTTTCATTCAAACTAACGTAACTTTGCAAGCTTAATGTTATCTGTGTAGCTAGCAAGCAAACAAGCGCCAAACAACTAGCAAATGGGCTAGCTAGCTACTGTGCCACTTGCGGAGAGAACAGCTCATCATACTAGGTAGTCATCGACAGTGTAGTTAGCTAGCTAATTATGCACAACCATGCCACTGGGAATAGCCACAAAACAATCAATCAACGACAATCAGTAAATTAGGGGGCCTTTACCAGTAAGGGCCCACATCGCTAACTAGATACTGTTAGCATAGGCTAGCTACCGCTTTGACAAAGGCTTTGTTCTAGCTTGCAGCTAGCTAACGTAACGTTAGCCGTTAAGTCGTTGCTCACCGGGTATCCAGGCCCAGGCATCGGAGAGCGATAGAGGTGGTTCTGTGCGCCCGATGAGGGTCCCATCCTTCCTCCAGGAGTTCCAGGTCCCATGCCTGGTCCTCCACCTTGCACCGGGGGTCCGGGTCCCATTCCCCCGCCACCACCTCCCGTTGGAGCTGATTGAAAACTACCTCTGGCCGCCATCTCTTCTGGGTATCTCCGTCGCCGGATAGTGGAATGGAACTATCGCGACTCGCGAGAAGAGAGGAGTAGCGGAGCGATTCTTTTAACAACAACGACCTCTGGTGTTTAATTTCAATACAACCAGCCCTTATTGTGGTATAGATTTTACATTCTACATTTTACATTCTACATAAAAGCAGTCTCTCAAAATGAAAGCAACCAAATGCAAGTAAAACCTTTCTCGGGGCATACTACGATGTCTCTGCCAAGGGGTCTCTGGAGTCTGGACCTTTACAATTGGCACAGGTTATAGTAAGCACCAGGCATGCCAGGTGTTGACCTGAACTGACTGGGATATTTATTAACCTTCAAACAGGTAAAACAGGTTAAAATGTTAATATTATTGTATTTCTAGTATCTCTACTGTATTGAGAGGGTAAAGAAATCCTATTTTTAAACGGTAAACATACACACGGATACACATATTTGACAAACATGTCATCTCATGTGGTAATTCTGAATGATTGACTTGTTCTTTGAATAGCACTTCAAAGGCACTTGATCAGCCTGCATGACTGCCTGCCATCGGTTTTATTATAACATCAATGATCCAGACATTAAATCAAAATACTCTTCCATAGCAAACCCCTGGCCTAAGACAATGTTGTCATGTTGATTCACTCAAATGAATTGTGATGAAGTCGGAGAGAGAGCGAAAGAGGGGGGGGTAGAAAAAGAGAGGGAGAGTTCTAAGTTCTAGCCTTCTGCCCCATATATATATTAGTTAGAGAGTCCTTCCCCAAAGTCACAATGAAAATGTCTACACATTTTTAAACAATCAAATAAAGGTAAACTTTGTATACCTTTGGGGAAAAGGTCTGTTATGTAGTTGGCAGCACAGTATGTCACAGCTTGCCACAAGGGGGAGGAAACACAAAATGTACTATTTTCTCTGTGTACTATAATTATAGTATAGAGACAATATAAATACCACCAATCGTTTAAAAATATATATTATTTATTTTGTTCCATATTTTTTAAAACATTGTTTTAATAAATATGAAATGTTGACCATTATAAACATTTTGTATTAGATATTTATTTAGTTTTATTTGTTTATATACATCCACTGAGTACACCAAACATTAGGAACACCTTCCTAATATTGAGTTGCTCCCATCACTTTTCCCCTCTGAACAGCCTCAATTCGTCAGGGCATGGACTCTACAAAGTGTCGAAAGCATTCCACAGGGATGCTGGCCCATGTTGACTCCAATGCTTCACACAGTTGTGTCAAGTTGGCTGGATGTCCTTTGGGTAGTGGACCATTCTTGATACACATGGGATACTGTTGAGCGTGAAAAACACAAGCCTGGCTGTTCTTGACACAAACCGGTGTGCCTGGCACCTACTACCATACACCGCTCAAAGGCACTTAAATCTTTTGCCTTGCCCATTCACCCTCTGAATGGCACCCATACACAATCCATGTCTCAATTGTCTCGAGGCTTAAAAGTCCTTCTTTATTAACCTGTGTCCTCTCCTTCATCTATACTGATTGAAGTGGATTTAACACGTGATATCAATAAGGGATCATAGTTTTCCCCTGGATTCACCTGCTCAGTCTATGTCATGGAAAGAGCAGATGTCCTTAATGTTTTGTATACTCAGTGTATATGTTTTTAGTTTTCTAGCTACTATTTTTATTGTTGTCACTGCTGCTTTTATAATTGTGTGTATCATTTTGCTTTGGCAACATCGACCTTGTTATTCATGCCATTAAAGCATTTTAAATTAGAATTTGAATAAAAAAAATTGAATTTGAGAGAGAGAGATAGAGGGACAGAGAGAAAGGGCTCTGATGGAGAGAGATAGAAAGAAGGGGAAGGAGAAAGAGAGGGGGAGAGAGGATTAGGGAGGAGATAATTGTTTGTTAACAAACAGTCAGTTCAGCTTGCTTGGTCAGCTTGTTTGGTCACCGGGCTGGACATGACTCAACACTGAACATCTGGCAGATAGTAGCTGAAATATAATCTTGGTTGGGAAAACATTGTGTACTGTATATACTTTTATTTATCCAATAAAATGGCACAGCGAGAGAGAGATAGAGAAAGATAGAGAGGATTGGGGACTGAGTGTTGTTTATTAACAAACAGTTAGGTAATTTCTCTCTCTTGCAGTGGCCTGTCTGGAACAAGACTCGATGCTGAAACAGCTTGCAGTGGCTGAAATAATATCATTGTTGCACGCTGTGTTAATTTTCACAAAAACAACAGGATTTATTCAAATCAAATCAAATCAAATTTTATTAGTCACATACACATGGTTAGCAGATGTTAATGCGAGTGTAGCGAAATGCTTGTGCTTCTAGTTCCGACAATGCAGTAATAACCAACAGTAATCTAACCTAACAATTCCACAACTACTACCTTACACACACACACAAGTGTAAAGGGATAAAGAATATGTACATAAAGATATATGAATGAGTGGTGGTACAGAACGGCATGGCAGATGCAGTAGATGGTATAGAGTGCGGTATATACATATGAGATGAGTACTGTAGGGTATGTAAACATAAAGTGGCATAGTTTAAAGTGGCTAGTGGTACATGTATTACATAAAGATGGCAAGATGCAGTAGATGATATAGAGTACAGTATATACATATGAGATGGGTAATGTAGGGTATGTAAACATTGTATTAAGTGGCATTGTTTAAAGTGGCTAGTGGTACATTTTTACATAATTTCCATCAATTCCCATTTTTAAAGTGGCTGGAGTTGAGTCAGTATGTTGGCAGCGGCCGCTAAATGTTAGTGGTGGCTGTTTAACAGTCTGATGGCCTTGAGATAGAAGCTGTTTTTCAGTCTCTCGGTCCCTGCTTTGATGCACCTGTACTGACCTCGCCTTCTGGATGATAGCGGGGTGAACAGGCAGTGGCTTGGGTGGTTGTTGTCCTTGATGATCTTTATGGCCTTCCTGTGACATCGGGTGGTGTAGGTGTCCTGGAGGGCAGGTAGTTTGCCCCTGGTGATGCGTTCTGCAGACCTCACTACCCTCTGGAGAGCCTTACGGTTGTGGGCGGAGCAGTTGCCGTACCAGGCGGTGATACAGCCCGACAGGATGCTCTCGATTGTGCATCTGTAGAAGTTTGTGAGTGCTTTTGGTGACAAGCCGAATTTCTTCAGCCTCCTGAGGTTGAAGAGGCGCTGCTGCGCCTTCTTCACAACGCTGTCTGTGTGGGTGGACCAATTCAGTTTGTCCGTGATGTGTACACCGAGGAACTTAAAACTTTCCACCTTCTCCACTACTGACCCGTCGATGTGGATAGGGGGGTGCTCCCTCTGCTGTTTCCTGAAGTCCACAATCATCTCCTTTGTTTTGTTGACGTTGAGTGTGAGGTTATTTTCCTGACACCACACTCCGAGGGCCCTCACCTCCTCCCTGTAGGCCGTCTCGTCGTTGTTGGTAATCAAGCCTACCACTGTAGTGTCATCCGCAAACTTGATGATTGAGTTGGAGGCGTGCATGGCCACGCAGTCGTGGGTGAACAGGGAGTACAGGAGAGGGCTCAGAACGCACCCTTGTGGGGCCCCAGTGTTGAGGATCAGCGGGGTGGAGATGTTGTTACCTACCCTCACCACCTGGGGGCGGCCCGTCAGGAAGTCCAGGACCCAGTTGCACAGGGCGGGGTCGAGACCCAGGGTCTCGAGCTTGATGACGAGTTTGGAGGGTACTATGGTGTTAAATGCTGAGCTGTAATCGATGAACAGCATTCTCACATGGGTATTCCTCTTGTCCAGATGGGTTAGGGCAGTGTGCAGTGTGGTTGCGATTGCGTCGTCTGTGGACCTATTGGGTCGGTAAGCAAATTGGAGTGGGTCTAGGGTGTCCGGTAGGGTGGAGGTGATATGGTCCTTGACTAGTCTCTCAAAGCACTTCATGATGACGGAAGTGAGTGCTACGGGGCGGTAGTCGTTTAGCTCAGTTACCTTAGCTTTCTTGGGAACAGGAACAATGGTGGCCCTCTTGAAGCATGTGGGAACAGCAGACTGGGATAAGGATTGATTGAATATGTCCGTAAACACACCAGCCAGCTGGTCTGCGCATGCTCTGAGGACGCGGCTGGGAATGCCGTCTGGGCCTGCAGCCTTGCGAGGGTTAACACGTTTAAATGTTTTACTCACCTCGGCTGCAGTGAAGGAGAGCCCGCAGGTTTTGGTAGGGGGCCGTGTCAGTGGCACTGTATTGTCCTCAAAGCGGGCAAAAAAGTTGTTTAGCCTGTCTGGGAGCAAGACATCCTGGTCCGCGACGGGGCTGGTTTTCTTTTTGTAATCCGTGATTGACTGTAGACCCTGCCACATACCTCTTGTGTCTGAGCTGTTGAATTGCGACTCGATTTTGTCTCTGTACTGGGACTTAGCCTGTTTGATTGCCTTGCGGAGAGAATAGCTACACTGTTTGTATTCGGTCATGCTTCCGGTCACCTTGCCCTGGTTAAAAGCAGTGGTTCGCGCTTTCAGTTTCACGCGAATGCTGCCGTCAATCCACGGTTTCTGGTTTGGGAATGTTTTTATCGTTGCTGTGGGTACGACATCGTCAATGCACTTCCTAATGAACTCGCTCACCGAATCAGCATATTCGTCAATATTGTTGTTGGACGCGATGCGGAACATATTCCAATCCGCGTGATCGAAGCAGTCTTGAAGCGTGGATTCAGATTGGTCGGACCAGCGTTGAACAGACCTGAGCGCGGGAGCTTGTTGTTTGAGTTTCTGTTTGTAGGCTGGAATCAACAAAATGGAGTCGTGGTCAGCTTTTCCGAAAGGGGGGCGGGGGAGGGCCTTATATGCGTCGCGGAAATTAGTATAACAAT